>NW_021633116.1:0-30720 GCF_004799145.2 Neltuma alba | reverse complement strand
AGTGGGATGGCCCCAAACGCTGATCCAAACACCCATCCAAAGATAATGGGCTTATTTTCATTTTAAAACTACTTTTGGCCCACCAAACGCTCTTCCAACAGAGCCTGAGTCTAGTAAAGTTGTATCTTCCAACTTCCAAGCCCGTTTTAATTGCTACTAATTCTGCCTCGATCACAAGCCCACTCCAATGGAGCGTGTGAAGCCCATTACTCATTCTCTTACATTGTCCTAACAGTACCTCCACAAGCCGCCTGAGCATTTGTCCATACTGAGCCATCAACGTCTACTCGCATCACATTGGTGGTGGCAGTGTCCAGTATTCTTCCTCTGCCTGTTCAAGATGAAAGATTCTATGCTTCATCTTCTGGTTTGAGGTGAACTCCATCAAGTGGTGTAGGCACCTCTGTGTGCTTATTATCTAACATGGAAGTTTATTACTCAGCAATTTAACGAGCGTGCATAGTGGCATGGTTTTCGCTGAAGATGCTTACTTTTCATCCGGTGCTTGTCTGCATCTGAAATTTGGACCAGTTATCTTAAACACGCAAAATATAATCACAAAGAAATGGGGGAATATGTTTTGAAGAAATGGGTGCTTCTGGAACAAAGCAATGTGCTGATTCCCATTACAGGTGCCTTATATTAACAGTAAATAATAGGGAGAATTAAATCATTGTTTGTGGGGAGGAGGGAGCACGATGTCCTGTTTGAGACATCGCCATGTTTTTTTTGTATGAGCAGTGAGGCCTTGGAACGGGGAGGGAGGAAAACAGAACCTCGTGAAAATATTACTGTAAATCACTTTGTATCATGATGATCGGAACTGAGCCCCACCTGCTTGGTCCAAACGTTATCAGATTGATTATAATATAATTATCATGGCTTTTTATCTTCTCACGGGCGGAAAATAAATCCTGATATAGAGGCCCACATACGCTACGACAGGAACTGTGCAGAAATTATATGAGGTCTCAATAACAAGGAAATAAACATGTTATCTCGATCCTTAATATAAGAGTTAATTTGATTTTCAATTTAATCCTAAATATAAGACACAAAATTATTGTCTTTAATATTTATTCATTTTATCCTTAAATAATCTCTATAGTAGTTGCATATGTTAAGAAGTTATTATCAATTTGTAATTCAAAATAAAGACATTTTAAAGAAAGACAATATCTATTTATTACAAATAACTAAATATAATTAACTTTCTTAATATCTTTAAATTAGTTAATCAATAGTCCTATATTAAGAAGCGGTGTTATATATATTACAAGTCTAAAATTACGAAAGATCTTCACGCCAATTGCCGAGGCAAAGGGTGACAAGTCGTAATTCGTAGCTTGTTGCTGCAGTGTGTTGCCAAAACTGAAGTTTGTCTCAGTGCGTAGAAAGTCTACACATGTGAATAGACTTGTACAATACGACTGATATTGCAAAAGTGGGTGAGAAGTCTGAATCCGCTGGCTATGTAATTTGGCCACTTATGTATGTGCTGGGATTGATTATTTTCTTCACTTCATCAGAGTGAGAGTGGGAAGGAAGAGCATGGCAAGTTCAATCCCGAAGCATGCGTGGAACCACAATGGCATGATAGCCCAATACGCCGCGTGTGGCCTGGCCACCAAGGGCGGTGCCCCCCCCCCCCCCCCGCCCCCAACCCTCATTGTCAACGAATCAACATCGACGCAGGTCACTGATTTCTAATCGCTTCTCGCCTTTTACCTCCACGCATTCACCGACATGTATTATCATATTATATCTAATTAGCCCCTTATTTACGCCACACACATACACAGTCGGACTTACCTTTCATCAGGACCCTTGTGTATATGCGATTGTGGGCGCACGGGATGATTCCTCGTGCCACCATTATTCAGTCTTTCTTGTTTCTTCACATAACATGCCTAACACTTTTGAGTATTATTATTCCCCATTCACTCTTGAAGATTATACTCTGATTGTCCCTTGTCCCCGCCCTTATTGTGCTCCATCCTCCGCAGCTCTTTCCTCATCACTTTATTTCGAATAATTCAACTCCGTTTCAATGCTTGAGCACTGCTCCGGTGCACGACGTTTGACTAATAAGGCGTTTGCTGCCAGCCATGTTGCTTAATGCGCAAAATAGCACCAAACACATGAATTAATCACCCCTAATTAAAGTTAATTAAGTTCTGAATGCAAATATGTACTCACATTATCCTAAAAAGATAAAGTAAAAAAGTTGACTCTTGAGAAGAAAAAGGGGAAAAAAGGTCCACAGGACACATGGGCATGGCTTGTTGATAAGACATCCGTGGTCCGCCAGTAAGATACCATCAGCACAACTTGGAACATACGTGGTGACAAAGTGGGGAATCTCTCGGGGCTAACCATACCCCTTGCTCCTCTATATAAGTCTCTTGAGTTAGTTTCGTGTCGTAAAACAGCCATCCGAATTCAAACTGCTATCAGCAATGACTTCTCATATTTGTGTATGGCTGTGGGTATCCTCCATTGCAATCCTGCGCCCCATCTTCATGTTGGCTGATCGGTCTGACAACTACATCATCCACATGGACGTATCAGCCATGCCTAAACCCTTCTCCACTCAACACACCTGGTACCTGTCCACCCTTGCCTCCGCACTGAACAGCCCTCAAGTTTCCACTAATTTTACCTCTTCCTCTTCGAAACTCATCTATAGCTACACCAACGTCATGAATGGTTTCAGTGCACACATAACCCATTCCGAGCTTGAAGCTCTTAAGACCTCCCCTGGCTATATTTCATCATTCCGTGATTTGCCTGTCAAACCCGACACAACCCACTCGTCCCAATTCCTTGGTCTCAATCCCAAAGTAGGAGCATGGCCGGCCTCAAACTATGGCAGGGACATTATCATTGGATTGGTTGACACTGGCATTTGGCCAGAAAGCGAAAGCTTTCGAGACCAAGGGATGTCTGAGATCCCTTCTCGATGGAAAGGACGGTGTGAAAGTGGTACCCAATTCAATTCATCACTGTGCAACAAGAAACTCATCGGAGCTCGATTCTTCAACAAAGGATTGCTGGCCGAGAACCGAAACGTCACCATAGCGGTGAATTCCACCCGTGACATGGACGGTCACGGGACACACACGTCAACCACCGCAGCAGGAAGTCATGTTGAAGGTGCATCTTACTTCGGGTACGCCTCTGGAGCAGCAATGGGCATGGCTCCAAAGGCTCATGTGGCTATGTACAAGGCTCTTTGGGAATCTGGGGCCTACGCATCTGATGTAATAGCTGCAATTGACAGTGCTATAACAGATGGTGTGGATGTTATTTCACTGTCGTTGGGGTTTGATGGGGTTGCTTTGTACGAAGACCCTATTGCTATAGCAACTTTTGCAGCCATAGAGAAAGGCATTTTTGTGTCCACGTCAGCAGGGAACCACGGGCCATCTCTTGAAACTTTGCACAACGGAACACCGTGGGCTATAACTGTAGCTGCTGGCACCTTGGACCGTGAATTTCACGGGACCCTAACACTCTGCAGTAATCATGGAGTTCAACTCCATGGCTTGTCTCTCTATCCTGGAAACTTCTCCCCAAGCCAGAACTTTCCGTTGGTCTTCATGGGCAAGTGTGACAACTTGAAGAAATTGATTCGAGTCAGGAGAAAGGCTGTGGTGTGTGAAGAGAAGAACGGAACCCTTGGTGATCAAGTGGATAACCTTGACAGAGCAAAAGTTTTGGGGGGCGTGTTCATAACAAATAGCCCTGACATCACATTTTATTTTCAGACCAAGTTCCCGTCCATCTTTATAAATCCAGAGAGAGGAGAGATGATCAAAGATTATATAATGAAGAACTCAAATCCAAGGGCAAGCATGGCTTTCAATATGACGGTCTTGGGGACCAAACCAGCCCCAAGTGTGGATAGTTATAGTTCCAGAGGACCTTCACAAAGCTGCCCATTCGTGTTAAAGCCTGATGTTATGGCTCCTGGAACGTTAATCTTGGCTGCATGGCCCCAAAAAGTTCCGGCAGCAGAGTTGGAGTCCCAGAACTTATTCAGTAACTTCAATTTGCTATCTGGGACATCCATGTCTTGTCCTCACGTCGCCGGAGTAGCCGCTCTTTTAAAGGAAGCACACCCCGATTGGAGTCCCGCCGCCATTCGGTCTGCCATAATGACAACATCCGACATGCTGGACAACACCCTCGGACTCATCAAAGACATTGGCGATGATTACAGATCAGCTTCTCCTCTGGCCTTGGGAACTGGTCATATTAACCCTAATAGAGCCCTCGACCCTGGGCTTGTTTACGATGCAGGAATTGAAGACTACGTGAATCTTCTTTGTGCACTGAACTTCACCCAAAAGAACATTTCCATTATTACTAGATCCTCTTCCAGCAATTGCTCCAAACCTTCCTTGGACCTTAATTATCCCTCATTCATTGCTTTCTTTGACGGTGGGGTCACATCGTCTTCTACCCGTGATGGGTCCAAAACAGCGAGAGAATTTAAGAGAACAGTGACCAATGTTGGAGAGGGGCAAACAACGTACAAGGCAAGCATTACGCCCGTGAAAGGGTTTCAGGTCTACGTCATCCCGGATAAGCTGGTGTTCAAGGAGAAGAACGAGAAGCAAAGCTACAAGTTGAGAATAGAAGGACCAGAAATGATCGACGAGGATGTATATTTTGGGCATCTTGTTTGGACGGATCTGAAACACGTCGTTCGAAGTCCGATTGTAGTGACCACACCTGTCGAAGTAGCTAGGTAGAGCTAACTAAAAATGCCCCTCTTATTACTCAAGTCAAAATTATATGCATTCGCTTCAACATTAATGATCATTATATCGTCGATCTTATTTAGAGGACATGGTTAATTAGAATTTATATAGCATGTAGCACTGGATAGAGTTCTGCAATATTGATGTTATCAGAAGGGCATGCGTGAGTGAATTAAATAATTATTAGGCACAAAGGGACAATTGAATGATAAGAAAAGAGACAGGAGAAGGGACCAGGACTTGAACCTCATTGATCCATGTGTAGAAAGAAGGGTATCCAGTCCATGTATTTTCCGTTAAAGCATGGCCACATTGATTCATTCATTCACTTCGTATTCTGTGGGCCACATTGTTACTCTTTTTTTGGTTTTAGATGCCGTTGCCTGTTGGTCCACCCCCGCTCCTGATCGGTCCCACTATGGGACATTGATAATTTACTTTTTTCTGTCTAAATAAGTATGTATTTACTTTTTTGAATTTTACAAATGAGTTAATAAGATTTTATATTGAAAACAAAAAGAATTACGGTAAGTTGTATGCTCTATACCAACCTTAATTAGTTTGACCCCTTTCTCCACTTCTCCTTTTTGTTCTCAAACAAATTAGGCCCGTTTAAAATAATTTATAAGTAGTCTTTTAATTATGATTTATGAAACACGCTTATAAGTCATTTTAAATGTAATACTACATTCAATTCTTAATAAAAGACCCAGTTGACTAATTTAGAAAGATTAAAAAAATTAGCTAAATTAGTTATTTGTAATAAATATGTGTTTTTTTAAAATATTCTTGTTAATTATGTTTATTAGCTAAAGCTATCATTTGATGGAACATTTAACACGTGCAACTACTACAATGATTATTTTGAAAAAAATAGATGAATATAAAGATAAAATTGATTGGATCTTATATTTAAAATTAAATTAAAAGTTAAACTAATATTTATATTAAAGACCGAGAAGTAGTAAATATGATCTTAGAAGAACAAGGCAGTTACTTTCAGATAGAAAAAAAGGAAGGGGACGTCCTTACTTATGCTGTTTCATACCGGTCCAGTTGATTAGGCATTACTGTATGAGTTAATGAGAATGAGATCGTGGTGCAGTGCGTTTATGGAGTTTTTAAGGGCGTGTTTGGATAAAAACCAAATCATGATTTTAGAAGTGTTTTGATGGTTTACAAAATAAACATGTGGAAAAATTTATTTTATTTTGCGAAAAAATACTTTTAAAACTATAGTTTGGAGGTTGCCAAACACTTCCTTACAGAGGAATGGAAAGAAAAGAAGAGGAGAAAAGTGAAAGACAGGGTGGTTTGGTAATAAAGATGTGTTATCTTTTTAAAAATATTCCCGTTAATTATGTTTATTACCTAAAGCTATCATTTGATAGAACAATTAACACGTGCAACCACTATAATGATTACTTTGAAAAAAATAAATGAATATAAACATAAAGCTGATTGAGATTTTATATTTAAAATAAAATTAAAAGTTAAACTAGTTTTTATATTAAAAACCGAACAGTAATAAATATGATCTTAGAAAAACAAGGTACTTACTTTCAGATAGGAAAAAAAGAAAGAAAGAAAGGAACGTCCTTACTTGTGTTGTTTCATACTGGTCCAGTTAATTAGGCACTACTGTATGAGTTAATGAGAATGAGATCGTTGTGCAGTGCGTTTATGGAGATTTTGTTAAGAGAGGAGTGGAAAGAAAAGAAGAGGGGGAAAATGAAAGACAGGATGGTTTGGTACCGAGGAAGTCAGTTTCTTCATGATTCAAATGGAAAAAATTTGGCACGAAATGATTCCATTATGACAAGGAGGGTACAGTACTTTACTGCCTATTGCCTAGTCTGGTTGTGCTCCCTCCCTGTAAATATTTGTTTTCAATATATTTCCCCTTTAGTAAAAAAAAGCAGGGTGCAGTAGTGGAGCATGGAATCCATTTTGAAAAGCCAAACTTGCCCAGAATTATTGTTGTTATGTGCATCTGTGATCCTTTTAGCACTGTTTATTTTAATCACACCAAACACCACTCGGGAATGAGGAAACTCTTATTTTCTTTCTCCTGCGTCTTAAATATTATCTTTTTTATACTTGGTTGGATGCAGAGCTAGGAATCACCTCATTTCCTCTGTCAAGGGGAGGAAGAGCAGAAAATGATTGCCGATCCGAAACACTTGACCGGAATGCGATTGGGTCCAGCTTCACCGGATGATGAAATCCTCCGGAACACATCTCTCCGAAAAGCTGCAATTTTGGCCAAAATCACAAAAACTTAGAAACCCTCCACAACCGTCTCTGGTTATTATCATATTATTACCTCCGTTCTAATTATTAGTTTTTGTTTATAAATTATAAATAAGATTAAAATCGGAGATACTATTATATTTGCACGATAATCATACCCTATTTTGTTGATACGTTTATTTTAAGTCAAAATTTGTTAAATCTAAGATTTTCTCCCCTTTCCTAACGCCAATGTGGATCATAAGGCCACCGACACACTTTTTCAGTTTTTTGTGAATTAAAATCTTGTCCTTGCAACTGATGCAAGACTAGCATAGGTGGCCTTACAGTTTGTTTGCGTAGCGCTTTAATCTATGTGTTTTTTTAATATTCAAAGTGCTGAAAAATTTTGTTAATTTACTACATTCATTGTTATGCGACAACATGTTACAAATAAAAAGATCAGACTGGTAGTCTTATTTTTTATTTTTAAAGATACAAATTCAAATATTTAAAAGGCAAATAATTAACTTTTTATCATAAGAAAATGATTGTTAAATTTTAATACTAAAAATATTAACCTGAGCAAACGCGGTGTAATTTTGCTTAAAAAACATCAGCGTCATATTTCAAAACGTACAAAAACTAAATATATATTTTTTTGAAATTTTTGGATAAAGAAAGCTACAACCGACATTTTGTAATGTCAATGAGTGGGACAATATATGGCGGTTGTTGATATAGCATAATAATTGTTATTTTGGCCACAAATTTATTAGAAGATTGTATAGTTTTGCCAACCCAGCTAAAAAAAACAAAATGTCAATTTAGAAGGAATTATTATTATTATTATTTTTGGTCAAAATTTAGAAGGAATTATTTAGATGCAGGAAAGCAGCAAGGCTGCTGGCAGGGGGGGAGAAAACAAATGGTGGTGAGCAGCAAGGCTGTGATATCATCACACAACGGGTCATCGTTGGGAGATTCGCGTTAAGTGACAACTGGAATGTGGGTGTCGGGTCAATGATTAGATTAGGGTTTTATTCATTGCACATCTGCGCTTTTGTCTTTGGCCTCAGCCCCATGTGATGTGAGTCCAAAAAAAAAAAAAAAAGCCCCATGTGATGCGGTTACTGTTCTTTTTGAGTTACTATATTAATATCTGCTGCCGGTGGTTTAGTAACGTATAAAAATGTTTTAACAATCGGATTACCCACTAATGCATTTTCTTAATTTTCCTGTCAAACCGCCCCCTTCGTAAAAGGCCAGCTCACAGTATATCAGACTCCATTATTCTACATTCTGCTAATGATCTGAAGAAGAAGCGCAAGAGAGAAACTTCTTGTGAGCTGGAGTTTGGAGAGATCACAGAATGCACGCCAAGACGGATTCTGAAGTGACCAGCCTCGCCGCTTCGTCACCCACTAGGTCTCCTCGGCGGCCGGTGTACTACGTGCAGAGCCCTTCTCGGGATTCCCACGATGGAGAGAAGACGGCGACCTCGTTTCACTCCACCCCTGCGCTCAGCCCCATGGGGTCTCCCCCTCATTCCCACGCCTCACTGGGTCACCACTCTCGCGAGTCTTCCTCTAGCAGGTTCTCTGGATCTCGCAAAATATCTCCCAACGATGCTTCTCGTGCTCCCCATGGCAAGTCTCAGAAGTCATGGAAGCAACCTGATGTCATCGAGGAAGAGGGTCTTCTTCCCAATGAAGACCGCCACAAGCCTCTCCCTCGTCGCTGCTATGTCCTGGCTTTTGTTGTTGGCTTCATTCTTCTTTTCACTGTCTTCTCTCTAATTCTCTGGGGCGCCAGTAAGCCGATGAAGCCCAAAATTGCCATAAAGGTTTGCATTCCGGTCCTTAATTTTCAGAAATATCGAATAGTTGAATCAATTCCCGATTTGGTCTTGATCGATTCGCATTCCCATCTTGTAGAGCATAAAGTTTGATCATATCACGGTTCAGGCTGGTTCGGATTCCACAGGAGTGGCCACCGATATGATATCCCTGAATTCCACCGTGAAGTTCACATATCGCAACACTGGCACATTTTTTGGGGTCCATGTTTCCGCAACACCTCTGGATCTGCTCTATTCGGAAATCGTAATTGGTTCCGGAGAAGTAAGCTTCGAAACCCATCATCCTAGCTCAAAACTTATTTTTTAAGTTCATACTGAAATTCATTAGCTCAAAACTTTCGAAAAAGTCTAATCTCTTTTTGAATATACATACAAATAAACTTGGGGATTACAGATGAAGAAGTTTCATCAATCAAGAAATAGTCAAAGAGCAGTGAGGGTGGCAGTGGTGGGTAACAAGATTGCTCTGTACGGGAGCGGCGCGGGCCTGAGTAGTTCAACCGGTGCGCCTTCAGTTCCAGTACAATTGAAGTTAAGTTTTGAGCTTCGATCCAGAGCTTACGTTCTTGGCAAGTTGGTGAAGCCGAAATTTAACAAGAGGATCGACTGTTCTATAAATCTGAATCCTAAACACATCAACGCCACGATTTCTCTGAAGAAATCGTGCACATACGATTGATCGGGAATTCCACAGCGAGAAGAAACCCAGAAGCGGGGAAAAAGAAAAAGATAAAGAAAATGTGATACGTGTATTCATTTCATTGGTTCTTTAAGATGAGGAAAGAGCGGGGGGTACAGCTGTAAAAGGCTTCTGGGCAGGACACGAAGAAATTTGAACGCGTTTCTGAGCATTTTCGCTGCCAAAGTTCTATATTGCATAGTGGAGAAGATGATAACAGGCTGTCTTGAATGGCTAGGTGTAGACATACTTGTGAGTGATCTGTTAATTATGGTTTTCCTTTATGTATGTCATTTTTTAAACCCTTTTTTGTTAATGCTTGAGCATTATTCTCCAATTTCTTACAATTATATTTAAAGGTGAAAGTCAAATAATTTACTCAATCCCAGATCCTCCTATTGGAGCACTTGCGTTTATTGATGGAGTAATTATAGGCTAATAGAATCGGATGCAGCAAGTTCAATCTCCCGGATGCCTACGCAAATGATGGCTCGAAAAACAAATGCAACCTCCCAACTGGTGCAGATTCATAATTATGGTTTGGTTATTTCATTTGAATAAGCAACGTTGGGAGGCATTGTTCTGTCGCGATTCACCAGAATGAATGTTGTTGTGTTCATTTGTCTTTCATCGGGAATCCATTATTCTAGCTCACGTGCTTGACAACCGAGCAACGTACTAACACTGTCTCACAGATCCATGAAGATTCATTCCAATAATAGCCCTTGATGAAGTCTCGTAGCATTGATGTGTGAATACTGAATATATGCTCCGTCAGTTTCATATTATGAAACGTGAAACATTAACTAGGAGCAAAACGGGAAGTGAAAAATTCAATGCATTCTTGTATTGTGAAATATGAAAAACAGTACTCATATTACCGTGACGATCTTAATATGAAACTGAGAAAGTATATAATTCATGTGCGAAATTTGATGCTTGTGGGATGATAATCCTTTCGAAACGTGTTGCAAATTTCACATGACGTGGCCCTTTAAAATTTGAAATCACTAGGGAATTTTGAAGTGGTAGCTACCAAAGAGGGCAAATTAGTTCCGAACGAGGGCTATGAGAGGAACTCACGGGAGGGCGGATATTTTTTTTGCAATAGAGGAACTTATAATTTTACCGTTTGCCTATAAAATATTGCTCCGTCATAATAAAGATTACTCAAAAGCCAGATCACACTCCAGACTCCAGAGCTTGCGCCGAGTTTATCAGTTGTCGGCATGACTTGTTCTCCCGAAAATGGGTCGTTATAATGCCCTAATCTCGAACGATGGCGGTTTTTATTAAAAATTAATAATTTCCCAAATTTAATAATAAATGCGTTAGTATGTCAACATTAAGTTGCCCGCCATATATTATCAATTTATTTATATTCCTCACCGGCACCAGATGATCCGATATGATGTGAGTTCCATGTGTGGAGAAGAAGCAGTCTTAAAACAAAGGCAGAGGGTCACCATTTTACGGGCGGTGTTAGTTGACTATATACTCTTCTGGTCCTAAATATAAGACCCTTATACACACTAGTATAAGAGTCTTATATTTAGGACCGGAAGAGTATATGTATATAGAGAGAGATAGAAAGAGAGAGAAGTTAGCTGGAGAATAACATCCCAATAGTCCTCTGCTCTTATTTATAGATTAGAGAGAGAATATTTTTTTATTCATAAATCACTTTATTAAATTTTTAGTGTGAATATATTATTTTTCCTTTCATTTATTATGGTGTAAATAATTATTATTTTTAAATTGTATATATTAAATATGGGTAAATTAGGAAAATTATTATATTTTAATGGAGAACTAATGCATTTTAAAGTTTTTCTTAATCTATATGAAATATAATAAAAATGCCTTATAAATAGGACAATGGTATACTCAAGGACCTGAAATTTATTGAAAACACAATCTTCATTGTATTTTGTTTTCCTCCATGGTTCTCAGTCCTTTATGATATTTTCAAAAATTCCTAGTCCCCTAATGCAGAGTATTCTGTTTTCCACCGCGGTATCTGGGCGTCATCATTCTGCCAGAGTTAGAATCAGAGAGAAGTGGAAAGGGAGCGGTAGGTGTGAAGGCAAAAGTGGAGCCAATGGCCATGGGAGGAACAAAAGTGCGGGTGATTATTAATTAATCAAGTATTCTTTATTCAACGTGATTACGCAAGAATTATTATATGGTTGGCTTCTGCTTCAAGTCTGCAAGTTGATGCTTTTCAAAGGCTAAAATATCATCCAATGGCTCTTTACTTGATTTTCAGACTACGTTGATGTCTAACTAATGCGATTCTTCTACACGAAATTGATAGTTGCAGCCTTATGTACTGCTTGGTTTGACAAAAATGAGGTCCTTCGCAAGGACATTGTGGCCAATTTTTAATATTTCATTGATGCATATCCTTACCGGTCTGAACTCTGGAGAAAAATAGGTTTGATTGTTTGAACGGAAAGAAGACTTCTGCTATTATATTGTAGTAATTAACCAAAAAAAAAAGGGATAATGAAATACGGAATCATATGAATCGTGTACTGAGTTTTTCACTTCTTTGAGATTGACTTTAACCCCGTTCCCCCAGAATTACCATCGGGATCATCTTTGTGCTCAACAGAAAGCATCAAGTAAACGTTTATAGGAAAGTAAGTGGGTGACGGGCATCAACATGATCTATCAGTAAAAACGAAGGCCAAGCCTCACCATGAGGGGCGGGCCACAAATAATGTAATGCCCAGCATCACCTGTTTGCGCAACACAGATTTTTTCCCCCACAAACAACATTCTTTGTTTCTCCACTTCTGCTTCATAACTATTCTATTCTATTCTCCTTTTTTTTTTTGGAGAAAAGAGACAAGCCGAGGCTTGAAACACAAAATATCGGAAACTAAAAGGAAAACAAGACCCGAAAGAAAACCCCCGAAGACGGAGCAACTAGCTCCAAGCTTCGACACTAAGCTGGTCATCAGACACTATCCCCGCGCATCCCGCCGGCACATCTTGTAATAATATCGTATCAAAAGAGTCATGGTGTCCTGTCCTAGCTAGAAAATCAGCACACTTAATAATTTCTCTACCAGTATGGTGCATTTCTACGGACCAATTCCCATAGATCAGCTCTCGGGTATCTATGATGAGGTTTCTCAAAGGATGTTCTTCAGCATGGTTTCGCATCAGCAGATTGAAAGCTTCTAGTGAGTCCGTGTAAAGCATAATCCTGGAGAATCCCATCTGCTGACATGTTCTTAAGCCCGTCTGAATAGCCATTAATTCGGCTTCCGTAACAGAGCAGCAACCCAGGCTACGTTGAAATCCCATGAGCCAACTCCCTTCGTGATCTCTAATCACTCCCCCACAAGCAGCCGCCTGATATTCCCGTACAGAGCCATCCACATCTACTCTAATGGCGTCTCTTGGAGGTGGGGTCCACTTGGTTTCCGATTTAGAGGATACATTGAAAATGTCATGTTTAAGTTGCTGATTTGTCACGCCTTCCATCAAGTGGTATGTGCACCTCTGGATCAGTTCCCTGGTGTTCTTTGTTTTGCCATCGAATACATACGCGCACCTGGAAGTCCAGAGGAACCAGCATCCAAGCATGAACACTTGAAGCCAATCCCACTTTGAAAATTTCGCGTTAGCTGGACTTTGTGTAGCATTCCAAGAAAGCCATTCCTGCAAATTAAGAGCATAAAATCTAGTAACAAAGTTAGGTTGAATTAAAGATAGCCAGAAGTTTTTCGCTCTCTCACAGTCCCTCAAAACATGTATAACGCTCTCCTCACTTTGGCAATTAAAAGGACAAATTGATGTGCTTGAGATCCCTCTTTGAGCTCTGAATTGGTTAGTGGCTATTCTCTCATGAGAAACTTGCCATAAGAAGAATTTTACTCTTTCTGATACACGGCACTTCCAGAGTTTAGACCACCAACGATCCCTCGACGACACCTGTCTCTGACTTATAAATCCATACGCTGACTTGACAGAAAAGTTCCCATCCGTAGCAGGTCTCCATATGAACACATCCTTGGAATTATCTGAGGGTGGTTTAATACGCAGGAGGATCGATATGATGCTGGCTGGTAATACTCCCTGCCACTTATGCACCGCCCAGGTGTCATTTTCGAGGGTGAAGTCCTTGACTTTTGCTCTGATATCCAGCCCCGAACATCCATTTGTATATGCTATGAGGGGACGGTCCAAAGGGGTCCACAAATCCCACCAAAAGTCAGTATTTCTTCCACTGTTAATTTTCTTCCCCACGCCTTGAATAAACTTCTCCCACACCTTAACTATGGACCTCCAGGTAATCGAGGCTACTCTCTTGTAATAGACTCCGGGGACTTCATCATTCCCGCATCTATATTTGCTTCTGAGGACCCGGGTCCAAAGGGCATCTCTTTTGGTGATTAAGCTCCAAATATTCTATTCTCCTTTGTTCAACCCTGTCACAACATTAAACACAAAAGGACAAAAAAAAAGAGGCAAACTTATTGGGTCTGTTTGGACGAGCGATTGAAAAAGTAGCTTATGGAGAAGTGAAGATTGGTAAAAGTTAAATTGGATAAGCTGAATTGTGTTTGGATTAGAGTTCAGAAAAGTTAGTTTGCAAAAGTGATATTGGAAAAATGTTGTTTGGATTATGGTTGAGTAAAAGTAAGTTTGGTTGTAAAATGACCAAAATGGGTGTGAACTTAATAAATAATGAAACATGATTAAAAAAAATAATTTCACATAATATAATGAAATTAAGATAATTTAATATGAAGAAATCAAATTAAATGAGTGAATTAAATTATAAAATTTTTAGAAAACTCAAAAAAATATATTTGATATATAAAGTGAAAGACGAAAAAAAATGAATTGAGATAATATAATGAAGAAGTGAAATATATAGAGTCAATTAAAATTGAAAACTTTAGAGAAATCATAAGAAATAATTTACAAGACAACCCTTGAAACATGATAAAAATATGAATTGACATAACACAATGAATTTAAATTAATTTAATATGAGGAAGTGAAATTGATTGAGTGAATTAAATTTGAAAATATCAGAGAAATGAAAAAAATAGTGCAAATATAAAGCGAAACATAATTTAAATGGATAAAACAGTTATGAACTCCAATTTGCAGTATTGTGACAAAGTGAAACGAAATATTACATAATTAATTAATTGATAAGCTATGGATAATTTGGTCTCTGATTGCATCACGAACACGATTCATATGCGATGAAGACTGTGATGTAACATTTGAAGACGATGGTTAACTAGTTTCAGTCTCATCATGTTCGCCAACTATATTACCATTTTCAACTTGTTCAAAAAATAAGTTGGAGCCTGAATGCCTCCTTATAAGGTTATGAATGGCCATTGTTGCACAAAATCCATACTTGAACAGATTACATGCAATCGAATTAACATTATCATGGTTGTTTCTTTAATTCTACAGAAGCTCGGATGAAGGAACCGAAAACCGTGAGTACCTAGCTTAACCAGACAAAACACAGCTCGGATGAATTTGCAACATTCACAGCAGCCCAACTCCACAACAATTCAATAGGTCGGCCATCACATGCAACAAGAGAAACGCAGACGAAAAGAGAAGAAGAAAAGAACAGAGATGCTCAACAATGTGTACCGAATCCGAAACTACGGAGGCTGAGGAAGGTAGATCGGGCTCTGTCTTGTACTCTTTGGGCGAGATATACACGGGACAACTCACCCCCAAGCTTAGATGTCGGCCACCACAGCTGTTGGAGGAGTCTTCAGAGCTGACCTTCAACACCTTTAGACGACCGACGAAGCACGCAGAGAAGCTTCGCCCACCGGACAGAACACAACGCTCAACTCGTGACGGCCGATGGACGGAGAATGGCAGAGTCGCGACGGAGCTACAGCAACGGACTCTTGACTGCACGGCATGTCTTCTCTCCAGCGGCGAAGCTGTGACCTTACGAGTGAGGAGAGGCAAATGACGAATAAAAAATGAGGAAGGAATAAAAAATGATCATTTGACAGGAAATTAATTTTCTAACGGTCCAGTAGCACAGTGCAAAAGCTACCCCTTCCAGCTTATTAAAATGCACGATTGGGAGTTGTGTCCCTTAACCATCGCCTTTGAGGTTCGATTCCTAGAGGGATGGGAATGGAGCAAGCGTGCCTGGGAGGGTCGCCCCCATCTTGGGCCCGACAGTACCCGAGGGATTAGTCATTGGGCTCGTTCCGATGGATACCCTGGTGAAAAAAAAAAAAAAATGCACGATTGGAGCTCAAATGGGATGGGCCAAAAGCTGTCCCAAACGCCCTCAATTAGCCAATTGGGCTTATCATCCACTCAAACCTCCTTTTGGGCCCGCAAAACGCCATTCCAAACAGGCTGATTATCTGCCTTATTCATATCTCTCTCCTCTAAATCAACAGGGTCAAATAACCAGCCATATCCCCTTCCTCTTTTTCACTTTATCTTCTTTCTTTCTTGTCAGTGTGAATGGAATTCCATATATATTTTCGCCCTTCATTCTTCAAACAAGACATAGCTGCGTTTGCGTACACTCTTCATTGAATTGTTAGATAATCAAAATTAATGGCACAAAAGACATATACGTGACAAGACTGCCTTCTATTTATTATAGTATTTAATGACATTTGATTGTGCTGCAAAAGGCGCAGGTGCACACTGCCTCACCGATGCACCTCATCTCACCTCCCCTCATTAATAGCCCAGTGCTGCTCATTACAGAACATATCTACTAACTTGATAGTGCAGGATTCTCGGTCTAATAACTATTTGTTTAAAGATATCATAACGATCTTTAAGTTAAAAGATTATGAGCAAAGATTTACTACGGATTGGGAATATCAAGTCCGTCTCTCCGTTTTGGTCAAAAACGAAAAGCCTGTCTCTCCGCAGCTCCACTTCCGTCCCTTTTGGTTGTGGGCCTATTGGATCAAATTCTTGGGGCGGTGTTCTCTCAAATTCGGGCTTTGGATTTTCTGTGCACATCTACAGAAATATCATGAAATGGGAGGGGCAACTAGAAATTTCAGAATTTCCTCCTTCGGCCACCTCACCATTTTATTTTGACAGAACCTTCCTTCTCTCAGGACAACCATGGCTTTCCCTCAGCACCACCTCCAACAACACTACCAAACCCAACCACTACAACCACAATCGAAATCATTCAGGCAAATACTGTCCACTATTATCTGAAAAATTCTTAATATCTCAAGGAATTCTCTTTCTTTCCGCCTTTCATTTTACCGACCTTTCTTTTTGTTAGCAATCTGTTAGCTCATTGTTTCTTTCCCTTTCTTGGTTCTTGTTGCGTTACTTGCAGAGGTTTACGGACAGTAGATGGTCAGATGTCGCAGCAAGTTGCCTTCTATAATCCACCTGATTTGCAAGATCAGACCCAGCATCCTCCGTATGTTCCTCCTTGTACGTAAAATCTTCATCTTTAGCTTCGGCCCTTTCCCTTTTTGTTCATATATTTTCTTTTTGTGTGCTTCGCTTGTTTATTGGGATATTTCAGTAGGATACGTTTCTTTGTTACTCTGGAAAAAATTTCAGCTTGTGAAAAATGAAAGAAATGAACTAAGCTAGGGTTTTGTCACCATTTGACCATCTTGAATCCAAAATCTTCTTTTTATAGCTGAATAGTCGAGTTTGAGTTTAAATTCTTTCTTAGCATTTTCTTGCCTTCTTAAGTTTAGTGCTGGTAGGCGTAGCTACTTTCCTTTACGTTATGTTGATATATAAAACTAACCCCTTGAATTGTTGGGTGCTGCCGCTTTTCTAGTTCATGTTGTTGGCTTTGCGCCGGGTCCATTTCCTCCTGCTGACGGTAGTGACGGTGGAGCTGACTTGCAATGGAATTACGGGTTAGAGCCCGAGAGGAAAAGACTAAAAGAACAGGATTTTCTGGAGAACAATTCTCAGATATCTTCCATAGATTTCCTCCAAACTCGATCGGTCTCCACTGGGTTGGGTTTGTCACTTGACAATACCCGCGTGGCTTCCACTGGAGACTCCGCTTTACTATCACTCATCGGTGATGATATTGAGCGTGAATTGCAGCAGCAGGACGCAGAAATACAAAAATACCTTAGAGTGGAGGTTAGTGCTGCATTCTAGTTTAATTTACTTAGCTACTTGCTAAGGTTAGAACTCGTTATATTTCATTGAAACTGGATTTTTATTGTTGTATGAACACACCATGCCGTTTAAGCATGTTTAACATCGTTTATTGTTGGGTGATGATGTATGTCTGTTGTGACTTTTATTAAGCGATCTAACTCAGTAGAATAAAATTGGCATTTTGATTGTTTTCGGGGTTAGCTTTGATTCTGGTTGCAAGAACCCAAACTGCATCTGTGTGAACTTTATAAAACGGTCACCAATGTTCAAAGGAATACAGATTCGAAGGAGGGTTGGTGTAATAGAAATATAATGTTAACACAATTTTCTTTGTCATTACATGGGTTTTGGATTCCATATGGTCCGAGAAATTTCAGTCTTATCTATGATCTCAATTGTCCGTGCTATTCAGTCCAAGGGGGCTAAGGTGACACCTCATGGAATGGATGACAAATTTTAGATTAGATAGGATTGCAATCCCATGAGACTTTATGGACTCTGGACGAGCCTGCAATACCATGATAAGCATAGCAAAGAGATAGTTGTGAGCATCTCCATTCTTCGGTGACTTTTTTCTTTTCTTTCCTTTGCTTTTTTTTTTTTTAAAAATCAAAATATAGCTCCTTCCCCCTCTCCTCCCCATCTTTTGATTCTGAAATGTTGAGTGTGCTCTTACGATGGGTTGCTGTAAATTGAGTGGCATGCGTACCTAAGATTATAGTTTTCTTGATCAGCTGCTGGAGATCCATGTTCTTCCCTTATCTCTAAATGCCAGTGGGCTGGCAATGATGAAGTTAATTTACATTTTTTCTTGGAAGAACGAATGTGTGCTCTGGTATAAAACTTCATCTGAGTTTTACTTCTTCCGATTAAAGTGATGGGATCAAATAAAAGTCATACTCATATATGACTTCATGCTTCAAAAAGTCTAATCAGTTATCCTGATCATCCTTTCTTCTGCGCCATGAGATTGTTAACCAACCTTTCTCTCAACTACATTCTCCGAATACCTCCCTCTGCATTCCACTTGTTATAACTTGGGCTGGCCACTGCTACAAGCTGTGCAATACTCGATTTATATATAATATCAAGATAGCATTTTCAACTATCTCCTTTATGATAGGGTGAACGATTGCGGCAAACGGTTTTGGAGAAGGTTCAAGCAAGTCAACTTCAGAGCATGTCAATTGTTGAAGACAGAGTCCTACAGAAACTTAATGAGAAAGAAGCGGAGGTTGAAAGCATCAATAAGAGGAACATGGAACTTGAAGAGCGAATGGAGCAGTTGACCGTTGAAGCAAGTGCTTGGCAAAAACGTGCCAGATACAATGAGAACATGATTGCTGCTCTCAAGTACAATCTTCAGCAGGTATATGCTCAAGGCAGAGATAGCAAAGAAGGATGTGGCGATAGCGAGGTAGATGATACTGCTTCATGCTGCAATGGCCGTTCCATTGATTTTCACCTGCTCTCCAAGGACAACAATGATATGAAAGAGATGATGACTTGTAAGGTATGCAGAGTCAACGAAGTTAGCATGCTTTTATTACCATGCAAACACCTCTGCCTTTGTAAAGATTGTGAAAGTAAGCTTAGTTTCTGCCCCTTGTGTCAATCCTCAAAATTTATTGGCATGGAGGTCTATATGTAACTGGACAGTGGATACTTAACACGTGGAATCTCTAATTTTATATTAAAGTTATGCATTTGTTTGTTACTGGAGTAGTATCTCCATATTATCTTGCAGACAGTTACTCAAGGAGTGAAGAACCATTGAACCGAACCAGAAGAATATACAAATAATTGAACCATAATTGTTACGAATGTATATAAGAAAATTTCCTCTCAACTTTTTAAGAAGCAACCAAGCATGGCCATCTTAAAGCTGAAAGTGTGTGGTTAACCGTAGCGACTTGCTTGGATATCAATTGCATGTCGTTTTCTTATTGCAGGAAATCAAAATTGTGTAGTAGTGATTTATTCGCATGTGACATCGTGTGATAGAGAGTTCTCTCTCGGCTAATATCTAACAGAGATAACATAACACATGGAAAATAATGGCAGCTGTTTCTTGGAAATCGGCAAAAGAGGCTTGTCATGTGGCGAATGAAGTGGGTAAGGCATCGAAATTTACATAGAAGTGCTTAGATCGTGACCGTAGAACTCACAAGAACTCACTGGGACCGTTGACTGCAAATCCTATATTCCAAATTATCCCGATCGAGATTGCGGATAAGGCTCATTCGTTGAAGTGGGCTTTGTGATTTCGTCTCCGGTTTCGGAGATTGCAAGCCCATTCTCATGAACTCGAGAGGGCCTGTCAAGATCATTTCAGCCTGCGAATTCGAATCAAGTTCCATATTTGTAGTATGTGTACTATTTAATATAGCGTGAGCGTGACGCTTGCATTGCGTTTGCATATTCTGTGTTCAAGCGATGCGCTGGACAAAATTAAGGGTCCAGAGCCAAAAAAATGCAGTTTGAAACTAAGCCTCCTTTTTCATGTTCACAACTTTTACTCAAATCACATCGCTCAAGTGATAAACAGTATACCTATTGGTCTGAGTTGAAACGAAAATACGGAAAATAAATGTAAATAATTATTCATGGACATGACATGTTATGGGCGGGGAAAGGACGAAGGATGGATGGGAATGGCTTTAGTGTGAGAGAAGAGGGAGAAGATTGATCAACTTTTTTCTAATCATGCTATAGAAAGTGATGACAAAGAGGAAAGTGAATGTGCTTCGCGCATTATTTTAAGCACCTCTCTCTCGCTCTCAATCCCTCTTATTTTTATTATTATAATTATTTCCACCACCTCCTCCACTTTCCCCTCCTTCCACCGCTAACTCCAGTCGATCTAAAGACCTGTCACACTCGTGTCTCTTTGCCCCTTTCTCTCTCTCTCTAGTCTCTCTCTCCTCACTTGCCTTTTCTTCTTTATCTCCGTGGAAAGCAAATCATCAACCCCGGAAATTCAATAGATAATCAAGTGTAATGCACATAACAAAAGATTGTTCCTAAATTTAATCGGAGAAGAGACAAGAGGGAGCTAGAGTGTTTTATTCAGTTCAAATATTTCAATCATGCAACCTCATCCTTATTCCCCATAAAGCTGAATTTTGCCTTTTCTTTTTATTTCCTTCTTCTTTAGTGGGGCCTGTGGCCAGCCTTCTCTTAGGCCAGCTTCCTTCCACTTTGCACAAGTATGCCATTCTTTTAACACAGATATTATATAAGGCCCTGTGAATTTTCTGTTGCGAGTCCGATTTCTCTGCTCTTTTGCAGTTAAAGTTATTCCTTCTTTAACTCGAACCTTGCAGCAAGCTATGCCCACATCTTCTGCTTTTGATGGATATTGCGTTCTGATGCAAAAAGCTTCTCCCTGCACGTAAATGGATCATTTGTTCTTTTGCCATATTGCTATAACCTCAAGGTTTTCATGTTAAATTTTGATGATAATAAATCATTCTTTAAAAATGTAATCGTTGATTAAATTGCTCAGTACAAAGCACGTAGTTGATATTAGTGCTCTTCTTAACTAAACTGAAAACGTTCTTTTCTTTGGACTGGTGAACCATAATCAAGTAGAAAATTATCATTCAGCATTCAAATCATTTGGTCTATCCTTTGATTATAATCACGTACAATAATTATTATAATCGAAGGGGAAAATATGCAAGTAGTAATTGCTACTGTGTTCATGAGTAACCAATAAAATAAAAAGATGATATCTTGGGCAAAAAAATAAAAATAAAAAGAGATATCAAAACATTTCAAGACACATTCTAAGAGCCAAAATATAGCCGACCATGAAGCAGATGAGGCTGCCCTTGACATACTACTTCTAGTCTTTATTATAAAAACTAATCTGATATTTAATTTGATCTTAAATATAATATCTCAATTTATTTTATATTTTATATTTATCTATTTTTAAGTGGTTTTTATAGTAATTGCACGTGTTAAATGTTTTATCAAATAGTAGGTTTAACTAATATATATAATTAGAAAAGATATTTTAGAGGAAAAAAAATACCTATTTATTGCAAATAACTAACTTAATTTATTTTTTTAATCTATTTGAATTAGTCAACTAGCTCTTATATTAAGAACTGGGTGTAGTAGCTTATGGAGCAATAATGAAAACAAAATCAAGACATGAGCAACAACATTGTAACGGAGCAATAACTTTATGAGGCTGGCAGTTAAATGCATGAAGATAATAAGCGAAATTTTGTTCTTTAAGAAATTCAATTATAATCAAGGGGAAATGACAATTGCAGCATATGTGAAGGTATTAATGAATGAAATTAATGAATATATATATCTAATTATTGAAATACCATGTATGGAAGTATCATGGTCTTTAGTTGTAATTAAAAACAAATAACTTGACAAAACCAAATGTGAAAAATAATCAATGGAAGGTTACTCATGAATTTAAGGAATGTCACCTGAGTCAATGAGATGTTATTTATAAATGGATCAATATTCTCACGAATTTATGCATCGTCGCTAATAAATTTAAAAACAATCACTTGTGTGAAGCAATAGAAAGTCATTTGTGAATTTATAAGAAGTCAGCTCTAAATGAATAGATAGTTTCGTAAAAGTCACTTGTAAATCTATGAAAAGTTAGTTAGTTAGTTATGAATTGATATATAATCTCTTTTAAATATATGCATCATCATTTATAAACTGAAGGACAATCCAATTGATTTTTCATAAATTCACAAGTAATTGTCATTGTTCGGTCATAATTGACTTTATATTGATTCACAAGTGACATTTCTTAAATTTACAAATAATATGAACTTTATTTCAAGTCATGAGTGATCTTTCATTATTTATATTGGCTCTTTTCTATATTTGGTGATAAGGCCAATTTTTGAGAAGTCATTTATTTTTAATTGTAAATGGAGGCCATGATCCTTCCATGACATCTCAATAACCTGAAGTCTCGATTGGCATTAATGTCTTCACAAGGTCTTCCTTACAATCAATACTAATGTGAACTTTTGACATTGTTGAATTATTGGGACTTTGCTGTACGTCTAACTAAGATAATAAAATTACTTAAAACAAAGTCTTTGTGTTTTTAATATCTACAAAAATTTACAAGTTATTGCTTGTGAAAAACTGAAAATTATGAATCCGTCCACTCCTCGTATTTAAATTATCAGCCCTAATTCCCTTGGTAAAAACTTCATATTTTTTAGTCCTAACCCCCCAGTTGAATAAATACATGGTGCATAGTAGGCTGGATTGAGAGTTAGCTTGTCAGAAAGACAAAGAAAGAAATGGAAATGAAGAAAAAGAAACAATCTAGTTAAAAAATTCTCTCTTTTTTTTTTGTAATTTTAATACCTTCAAATACCGCAAATTTACCACAATACAAAATTTTTTCGTCCCTTCCATTATCCTCCATAATAATAAAAAATGTTATTTTTTCCTTCCTCTTCATTATCCTCCATAAAGTCATGGATTTTTTTTAATCCTGTCTTTTTGCATGTGAAGAACAAGGAGTAACCACAGGAATGGTAACGGGAAACAGATGCACTTCTTACTGTCTGATACCATATTAATTAGCTTCGACAATATTATTGGCATAAAACTTGCTAGACCTTGTGAGTTGTGAAGCAGTTTTGACAACCACGGACATAGATAAGGTTATCTTGTTTTGTCGTCTTCGTTAATTGCTAATTCGAAAGCTGAAATACGAAAAGTATAATGTTCATCTCTTATTTTTGTCTCCACCATGAACTTAAACGTACGGACGCCCTGTCTTTCCTGCTTGTACGCATCTGGTTGTCTTCGACATTTATATCCACAAACAAGATTTGGTGCGTATCTATGCTGTTGTGTTTGGTAGGACTTAAAAAAATTAACAGCTTCACCATTATATTGTCCTGTAAATTTTAAGAAAGCCAGGGTTAAAGGGTGCTGGTTCCACTTTTGGCAACAAGATATGCTCCCTGTTGTACATTACTGCATTCTGTGTATATCTTTCTCTTCCGAATGGAACAACAACTTCATAATTAACAACTCTAGAAGATTGCTAATTAGATAATGAGTTTTAAGCCTTTAGAGTTCTGGAAGTGGTTGAAGAGAAAAATAGAACATAATGTGGGAGTAGAAATAGGAAGTGAATTCATCTCGTACACATTCTCTTTTCGAACTATACACGAATCCCCCCAGCTCCTCCCGACAATAAAAACTCTAGAGGATCCTTGAACTTACCCACAACTCTAAAACCTCTCATAATTAATTTTAGGCTTTTAATCCTCCTCCATATCCTCAAATTAAACGTTAAGTAGTTTAGAATCGCTTCAAACTATATGTCACGTTGTTTGTGGAATTTTCTTAATGACCAAGAAAAAGGAAAGAACATAGGCTGAGAACATTTAACAACAAGAATATTGATGTTGTTGTTGTTATATTATTATTATTATCATCATTTAGTTTTCGTTTTATATCTAACATTCATCTGTACCAAGTGTAGTTTACTTCTGTTAGCCAAGAGAGGAGAAAACGTAGTTTACTTTGCCACTAAAAACAGTCCTTGCTATGATTATTAGTGTCTTGATCCATTTATGATTAAAGTCATATTCCTTGTGTCATTTCAAGAGGCGGACTTCAAACTTCAAAAAACGGATGAAAGTTTTTTAACTTGTAAAGAATCACGGGGGGGATCTAGTCAAATTATTCGGAGAATTACACTAGTTTTCAGTGCTGTTCATCACCGTCTGATAATTAATTAATTAAAGATGGATCGCCGCATGCACTGTGTGTCTATATATATATATATATATATATATATCACTTCATCACCAGCGGCGCGGGAGAGAACTTTACGACTGTGATAATATCATATTTGATGAAACCGTCAATTCCGTTCTCGGGCATACCGAGCTAGTGATTGTATCACCATCACCATCAGATCAGACCAGGTCGCAAAAAGAACTTTATATGCCACATCATTGACTCGGTCGGCCAAAAGGGTTACTGTTTAGTGGTTAATCAGGTGGCAATCTTGCAGTTATATTTGTATCATTATATTACGAAATTACACACACCGATGTATACATGGGTTATTTTTTATTCAAAATCAAAAAAGAATAATTAATGATTGCAGGACACGGGACAGTCCGGATCTATCAAACAAGGCAAATGATTTTCCGATCACAGCATCATGATAAATCTGGATTCCGAAGGGCTATTCATGGTATCCGTCGATTTTATTTTCTTTCTTTACCAGAAATCGATGAGAGGATAATGAGATAGTGAGGCTGTTTGCTCACGATTTTGATGGCTCGCACTCATGCATTATTGGCTGGCATCACAGAGGAAAAAGTGCCACTTTAAGCAACTTTACAAAGCAATATAATGGACGAGAGAGAGGTGGGTCTTCTTTAAACTATTACTGTTCGCTATATGTATGAAATGATGAGGGAGGGACCCAGAAAGTAGGTTGATCATCTAGTGGATTCTCTTGGACGACTGAAGATGAATTAGAAGCAGCCTTCAACTATGCAACATTGTGGAATGTGGATGTGGAACATATATCGTATTAGCTAGTCACCTTTATTGTTGGTTTTTCTTTAACGTTCTCAAGCCACATGATATAAAAGAAGAGGAACAAGAGAAAAAGAATGTGACGTGCATGTGATCCAACAGCCTTTATGTTCCCCTTTAGCTCTCACCTACTCATCTTCTACTTCTCTTCTCTTCTGCTTCTTCTAAACGAAATTTACCACCACCACTTCTCTGTGTCGTCTTTCTTGACATTTCGGTGAGTAATGCTTTTTTGATTAATCATGTTTAGGTCAAGCAGGGATCTTCATTACTTAATTGTACTGAAAACATTTTTTGGGTCCCACTATTAGACATGCGAGGTCGGCCATATAACAGGTATATGTGCATGCATGCATGCCATCGAGCTAATTCGTCGACATCCATCAAAAGCATGCTTTTAATTAGTGGAGTTAGTTCTTAGGCCCCACATCAAATCAAATGAATTATATATATCAAATCGACCACTTTGCTTTGCTTTTCTTTTGATCAGAAAAAGACTGACTGTTTTGGTGCTAGAGTTTCATGGTAGAATACGTGAATATACTGCTCCTTCCGTTCTTATTCTTTAACGGGAGGCCTGGTATCTCATGTCATGTGTAAATAGAAAGATCTCCTTTTTTTTTTCACGTAGAAGTCCTAGCTATGAACGTCGACTTTAGGAAAGAGAGAAAGGGAAAAAAAACATTAAAGGGAAAGGAAAAGAGAGAAGCAAGAAGAAAAAAGGGGGATGGGTTACGTTGAAACTCGAAAGATTGAGGAAAGACCTCCCTTGTTGTTCTCTCCTTTTGATGCAACTCTAAAGGATGTAAAAATCAGTTTTTTCTTATTGATAAGAAGCAATATAATAGGTCATTAAAGGCTAATATTTCGATTAGAGATAATACTATCCTTTGTGTGGAAGTTGCTTTTGAACGTCTTTTTACGGGGCACGGAATGAACTTTTGCATGGAAGTATATATTCTATCTACGTATTTTCTATTCCTCCGCCTTAATTTAGTGTCCCACTATCCATCCGACCAACATCTCTTGCGTGCAAGTTTGTAACATGTGGAAAGATTATTTAAGAGGTGTTTGGATGGAAACCAAACTATGGTTTCAGAAGTGATTTTACGGTATACAAAATAAATATGTAAGAGTTTATCTTGATTCAGGAAAAAGTGTTTTTCAAAAACACTTCTCATGCTATCCAAATACCTCCTTAATTCGTTTAGATATTTGCTGCACTACAACGTAACATGAGGGGTTCATTTTCAGAAATCATGAACGCGTTTTTAACAGTTTATTATGAGTAAAAAAAAGTCTAATCAGATAAAAAAAAAAAAAGTCTAAGACATATTATCTGTAAGATAAATGATACAAATAAATACTAAACCGTTGGTTTTTTCTTGGGCCCTTTCAAAATGAAAATTAAACCTGTTGGAATTACTGTAGATCAGCTCAGCATATATGTTGTCTAAAATATTTCCAACTGGCTAGTTAGTCCATTTGAATGGACGAGATATAGATCAATGCAAATATTTGAAATGTTCTCAGAATTGATTTGATGGAATGGAACGGACGTCAGTTATTGGGAACGCTGAAATCAGAATCTGCAATAACTTCACAAAATTTGATGGGCAAAAAAAATGCATTACATTAATTATCCAATAAATCTATAGAAGTTGTCAAAAGAATCTTAATAGTTAGTGGGTACAATAATAATGTGATGGGAAAGAAGTATGGGATCCATGAAGGACGTGATGGCTGGGAACTTTTTGCGTAAACACGTTACTTCAATAATATTTAGTAAATGAACATCACGCACTAAATTTATATTTAAAGACTAGCTGCAATTACTCCTACATTCTAGTTTTATTACGACTAAATTAGAATTCAAATTCTTCGTCATTACATTTACATTTAAACTGTTTAAATAATCTTGTATGAGTACAGATGAGAGGACAAGAGAGCTCGTGTGGCACTATATAATTTGAAGAGCTGTAGAAAGACAAATTAAAGGAGCGTCTTGTCCGGTCCTTTATTACACATATCAGAGAGCCAATTCCTCCTGCCATATAGGCCCTCGTGACCTTCTGTTTAATTAATACTATTAATATGTTGCCATTAAAACACTTTAACTCAACTCTGTTTCCCCCGCCATATCCATCTGTCCCATGCTCCACTCCAGAAGAGACCAGTGACTTGTTTTTTATGGAGGAAACAGACAGAAGATAACAACCTTGCTAACTTTGTGCCTATTTGCATTTGCAAGCTCAAAACCGAAGCTCCAAAAAGCTTGCTGGGTGTATTCAGATTATTATTGCCGAATAACAAAAACTAGTGTAAATTTTATTGTTTGTGATCAGTATATGTTTTTGTTTATTAAATACATCTAGTTTATATCGTACATAGCAAATAAATAATTTTTTCAGTATTTACAATATATTTACTTCTTTTTATTTTTTATAATTAATTGTCAAATTTAAATTTAAGATTTTTCTTCAAGTTACGCATTACAAGTTCTAATACGTTAAACTCGTTTTTTATGGAAGAGTATTGAAACATAAATTATGTCACATTAACTGATTTTTATCCGAATTTTACTTTGGAGATTGTGATCTGTGAAAATTTCAATTTTATAGACATTAGTTTGAACAAGATCTTTGGCGAATGGCATGCATATAGCTTTTAACATTTTGATTCTTTCGGTTGGGAAGGATTAATCATTAGAAAAGAATGTGTGTGTTAATGGAGAAGCAATTATTAATGTTTTGCGGTTAATTAGTATGTGGAGGTTGTGATAGAGCAATAATATGAAGGGTGATTTTATTTGAAAAGTTGGCGGTGGTCACGTGATAGGAAGATAGTGGGGTTGGTCTCACTTTGGGCAATGTTATAGAAATTAGAATAGAATCTTCTTGGCTCTTGAACAAGAGTAGAGAGTGTGTTTGAGTGTGCTTTTGGTGGGTGAGAAGTGAATTTCACTACTCATGCTGGTGGGCTCGCTAGGATCTGTCTCAGTTGCTGACAACTTGTGAAGGAAATAACCCCTCCTTCATTTTCTAGATTTCCTTTTCTCTGTGGGCACTCTCTCTCTCATTTCTTTCACACAAGCATATCCTTATCTTTTCAATTATCAGAATCAGAAGAACATAAAATGAATAAATTAATGTCTGTATGTGCAACTGTGCATCCATTAACTGCCAAATTACCCTCTTTTTCTGTCTTTCTCCTCGAGCGCTTCTCTTACCAATCACCTACAGAAAATAAAGGACCCTACCCTATATCTGATGGACCCACCTAATCCCAGCTTTTTCATCCATTGATAATCACATAATTAGGTCTAAGACTAATGTGATCCGTCATCTGGTAAAGCCAACCAACTGGCCAAATTTTCTGGAACACCAGTTTATGACCAAGTTTGAATCTTGGGAAATAATGACTGCTGTCAAAACTTGGGAACCAAGTAAAATTTGCCTCAGTCTCAAAACTGATGCTTGGAAAGTAGAAAAGTATGGTGAAATAGGGTGATAAAGAGATGGGTTTTCCAAAAATATGCATGTAACATGAAGGGGGGGAATGGGGAATAGGTGGTGGTAATAAATGTTTGTTCTCAACAGAATAAAAACAAGAAAAGAATCACGAGGCTAGGAATGCACTCACAGGGGTCCTCAACATTAAAAGGGACTACGTACTGTCTCCATGTCAGTCGCTGCGACGGTTCAGCAAAAGGGTCAGTGAGAGATTGAGCTGCGAATGGGGGGAACTAGAAGAAGAAGAAGAAGCAAGACCAAAGATAAAACTAAGAGGGCATCATTGTTTTCCTTGCCACAACATAATTATCAATTATCACTTCGGTCCTTTTTACCCTTCTTCTCCTTCCTTCTCTTCTTCACAGGTCATGCTAGACGCTAGACTAGGCTAAGGAAAGAACCCATCCATTCCCATTTTTAGTTAATTATCGGGACTTGAAGTTGCCAGTATAATTCCTGTCTAGCTGTTTCTTCGTTTTTGTGATATTTCCGATCCACATCTAATCAAAATAATGTATATAGCTCATGCATGCAAACGCAATAAATTTTCTCCGACCTAGGTAGCTAAAAGTAAAAATCAGAAATAGAGTTTTAACCAAGAATATTGTAAGACTCTTAGGAGCACCGGGTCACAATATTACGGGTCAACGAATGAAGTACTGTCTCATTATGTATATTTTGCAATAATTGTGTTCAGTTTCAATTAATGTTTACTTGTCAGTAGCAGTATAATTACTGAGCAACATTTTATAATGAAGTCAAATTTAGTTCTGACAGTAAATGTAGTAGCTCTAAAAGTACACATATGAATGAGTAGGGACAAATTCTAACTCAACATGCTGGCCTGCTGGGTGGGTTAATGCTAGCTGTGAAGTAATGAGTAAGCTTTAAAATGTGTCCACAAACCTTTTTTTTTTTTGTAGGGGGGAGGGGGGCCAGAAAGAATGCTTCTCTCAGAAGCTAAACTTAGGTTTGAAAAACTATGGAGATATATTATTATTTATGGGGATTTAATTATATGCACATTGAATCCGAGAAAGGCAAAGAAAATTGCAAAGCGAGGAATAATGATCTGGGAGTGGGGAGCTGGGACAGTTGAGCATTGCTTTTCCAATATAGAGAATGATACACATTATCAAAATAATCAGTTATGGTATCTGTCCGAAATAATTACTCATCATTTTCCTATTGCTTTGCTTTGGCCCTCTATCTGCTTCTCTGTCCCTTCACTTTTCCTTTCACTTACTATCACAAGATCAAAATATACGACGCCTCACTCATTTCGATGGAATGTACCAAAAGAAACTGTTTGAGCCAATCTTTCGACGGGAAAAAGCGAACATGAATTCCCATTGAAAAGACGAGTTTTAACGACGTAACCGAATACACGCAAACTCAACTCTGGTTGAGGTTTTCTGTCCACTTTAATATTCTCATATTGTTCACAAGTGTGCTTATATAAATTCTGGTATTTATGTTTCCTTTTGGTGATACACATTTTCTCGAATATTTAACTGGACTTGTACAGGAGGTTTTAATGGAAGTGGAAAAGCTGTAAAAACTTTTGAGGTCAATAATTCAAGAATTAATCACCTGGGGAAGAGCTAGCAGAAGAATCAAACTAGGAATAAAAAGCAAAGGAGAGCTGAAGAGGGCCATCTATCTACAATGTAACAAAAGGGTACATAGCTAGCAGTCAGAGACTAGTCTGTAGCCCACATGTCATTGAAGTTTGAGATGTATGTATCTGCCAAAAGGACATAAAACAAATATATTAAAAAAAAGGTGGTAAACAAGAGTAGGAAAGGGTCAGAGCGAAGCAGATGGAAGAAGAGAAGCAATGGAAGGAAGAAATGTCGTCACCCTCAACAGTCTTTAATTTCCATCACGCTATACGATGTGTGCTTTGCCTTGTAACTCTTCTAGAGCAGCAGGGGGGGAAAT
>NW_021633115.1:0-54728 GCF_004799145.2 Neltuma alba | reverse complement strand
CCCCAAAGAGCTCAATAACCTGATGGAGGAGCAAGGTGTGATCAAAAGCAAGAGCACAGGGGCAGCCCAAACGAAAAAGTCCAACATTCCAAAGATCCATTACAAAGCATTGGAGGCCCAATGACAAGAGCAAGGACCAAAGCTATGAAAAAGGCCCTAAATTGTCTAATAAGAGGGCTAAAAGAGCTGGAGCCCATTTATTTGGAAGAAGCACATTTTAATGAGCCTAAAAGGAGTCCAAAAATGGTGATCACCTTGCTAGAAGCCCAACAAGATGATGTACAAGGCCCTTGTGGGGTTCAGATTGAAGAATTCACTTAAAACACCCATGTGACAAGCATGTGCCTTGGACAAGGATCACAAGTGATGTCCAAGAACCTTCAAGAAGGATCAAGAAGGCATCATTAGGAATTGATTATGATTTAAATTCGTTTTTTAGGTCAAGGAGTATTCTAGAAAATCATGTTTTGATCTACTTTCCTATTTTTAAATAGCAGACTTGTTCTTGAAGTTTAAATTATTTCCTTTTATTTCTATGTAATAAATGGTGCCTCCCATAGTCAAATAATCATTAATGAGGCATCATCCCTAACATTTATGTCTTAGGATGCTGATTCTAGAGTGTTCTATTGTTGCCTATATATAGGCTACGTTTTTGTAATTGAAGACAGATTTAGATGAATGAGAATTGAGTTTATTTCTCTCAGTGTGAGCTTTGCTTGCATCCTTGTATTCTCGTGAGAATACTCGACAGTATCAAGAGATTGATCAACCTTGTGGTGTCTTCATGGCTAGGGTTGTAAGAGACGGGTTCTCTTAAGGTCCTCTAGATCAATCGTCCGTTCGTTGTCACAATCCAAAAATTTTCACCTGCTATAAGGGATTAAAAATTGGGATGAGGGTCAATGGAGGAACTAGACGGGGAGATGAAACAACTTTTAATGTGAAACCCCGAGGAGGTTCGGGCTAGCATTTTTGTAAATATCAGTCTAGGAAAGGTAAAACGAGAGAATTTGAGAAAAATTCCAGAAAATCCCCGAAAAATGGGAAAGTGGAAAGTAGGGGTTTTGGAAACTCGGTTGAGGCCCGAAAGGTGAAATTTCGATGAAAATGAATTATTACGGAATTTCTCATAAATAGAGGTTTTTTTGGGAAATTACTGGGAAAATGAGAAAAATAATTATTTTGATGAGTTAAAGGCCTCAATAAATTTGGGGGATTGATGGAAAATTCATCTAAATTTATTTGAATTTATAAAATTGTTTTAGGCCTTGGAAGCTCAAGGATTAATTTTAGGAAATTTATTTTCCCGTAGTGACACCGATAAAGGCATAACCGGGGAAAAAAAATAATAAATACCTAGAGGTGGTAAAAAATTCTGAGAATTTCCAGATCATATTCTCATATTAAAAGGTGAATTATCATGGAGAGAAAGGAATTTTTGGATGTCTGGAAAAATTATGAATGTTACTAGTGAATAGTAACCGATAAAGTTTCTAATTGTTTTGGTTTGAGATAATGATTTGGTTTGTGGGCCATCTTTTTGGCCAAACCAAACCATTTGTGGGGCCCACAATGGACCCATTAAAGGTCCAATTTCGTGCAATTTCCAGATTCCACCATTTTATTAAATAAAATGTGAAATTAAGGGATATTTTTGTGGAAAAATCTAGAGAAATGCCACTTGTTCAAATCTGAATATTTTCACACTTGATGGCTGCCACATAACCCCATTGAGCTGTCCCAATTCATGCAAATCAGAAGGGAAAGGGCAGATGGAATTTGTCTATAAATACCCCTTGAAAATACATGAAAAATGTTAGAAAATTGGGAAAAATAAGGGGAAACTTTGCCACTGTTCATCCAGCCACACTTGCACGAAATTTTGAGGTGTTTTAGGCAAGAAATCATCCAACCTACTTCAAGGAAACACTAAGGTATGTCCAAGCATCAATATCCCTAAGTTTTACATTGATTAACAAGGATTTTTGCTTGGGAAAATGCTGGAAAAATCTGAAAATTTTGGTTGAGCCATGTGATGCTTAGGGAAGGATAGAAACCTTAATAATCAAGTGGGATAAGCAAGATTAAGTGGTGTATGGATTGATTTTTGGAAGAAAGCCAAGTTAGGGTTTGGTTCTTCATTTCGTTTTGCACTGTTCATGCAGAAGCAATTTGAGTTTGCTTGATTTGATGATTCCAATGGCTTTAAAACATGTTTTTGTGTAGGGATTTAATGTTGGAAGATGTTTAAAAATCATTGGAATCAAAAATAGAATTTTTGGAAGCATATAGCCCCCTATTCGGCCAAGTGAGGATCATGGGGAAGGAGTTTGAATTTTAAAAATCTGATTGCACCATTGGATTCCTCATGAAAAATTGTGTAGGATTGGGTCATGAGAAGTTTGATCCTAAAGGAGGACTCATTTTGTTGAAAATCAAAGAAAAAGGGGGGAATTGTTAAGTTAATGTTAAAGTGTTAGAATTAAGTTGTTTTGTGATTAATATGGCCTATGTTTATGCTTGGTTTAATAGGCATTAAGAGGAGGAATTAAGGAGAAGCATTACTCCTTGGAGGATTAAGTGGACAAGCTTTGCAAAGGTAGCTTTGAATTATAATTTGATTGTTTATCTTGCTTGTTTGTTGTGATTTGTTGTTGCTTGGATTTGGAGGAACTTTGTGGTGATCTTGATTGTTTGATTGACATTGGTTATGCTTTGGCCAAATGCTTTGTGATATGTCAATGTGGATGATATTTGGCATGAATTCCTATGAGTTGGGAATGGTTCGGATTGCATGAACATGTCACAATTGAACTTGCATTGATTTACATGATAATTATAATTCATATGCTACTGGGATTTCTTTGAATCTCATTCCTCCTTCCTCCTATGTCATTCTATGCACTAATTATGAAATGGACCAAGCATGGATCAAGGCAAGGAATTGAATGTATTGGGATAGTGGAGCAATATGTAATGTTGTTATGTTATGTTGTGTAAGGTATCATTGGACTTTATGTAATGATGGTATCTAGTTATGGAAGATGTTATGATGTGTATTACACTTTATTCTCATGCCCTAATGTTAACATTATGGAATGGATGTGGAAAAAGAGAAAGGGGTAATTAGGGGATAGAAATTCCCTAAAAAGTGCCAAACTTGTGGCACATAAAATAATGAGCAATTGTGAGAATCTGGGCGTGAAATTTGGCAGTCTAATAGATCTCATTTTTAGCTTTAAATCAAGTGGTAATTCATCAAATTCGGAGTTGTGTGCTAAGAGTTATGCCCTTTCAAAGTTGAGCAAAAATTCGAAAATTTACCAAATAAACAGTATATTTTGACGAATTTCCTTGAATTATTCTAGATGGAATTTGACCTAATGATTATTTTTTCCTCCACATAACTCTTAGCCAGATTCGTGTGAAAATTGGAACCACGTCGTTTCAATTTTTCTAGATTTAGTTATGAATTTTCAAAGTTGGCCCATTTTCGGATAAACAGTATACGGACAGGATGAACAGTAAAATTCAGAACGTTAAATTTTTCATCCGGAAACGTTGCAAAACACGTTATATTGGTTCCAATTGACGTATAATGGGTTATTAAGAGAGGTGTGACATTCGTTACTTGATTCTAGCCGGTCCGTACCCCCTCATATCATAACCTCACTTGATACAGTTGTAAATGGTGTAGATGTCAATATCACTAAATACAGAGGAATGATTGGCTCACTACTATATCTTATTTCAAGTTGACCTGACATTCAATTTAATGTGGGAATATGTGCATGATATCAATCAGTACCAAAAAATCCATGAAGAAGTGGTCAAAAGAATATTCAAATATCTGGCTAGGATGACTAGTTTGGGGGTTCGGTTTCCAAAAAGAGGACATGAAGACTTGCTAGCATACTCAGATCCTGATCATGATGGATGATAGAAAATGGATAGAAAAATCACACAATGGACAATGTCAATTCTTTGTTGAATCTTTGGTCTGGTCCAGTAAGAAGCAAAATACAATGGCTATATCATCGATTAAAGCTGAATATCTACAGCAAATTGTTGTGCTCAAGTACTATGATAAGACAACAATTACAAGATTTAGGAATTAATCTCAAGAAAACTCAAATTCCCTGTAACAATACAAGCATAATTAGTCTTTCCAAAAATCCAGTACTTTACTCAAGGATGAAGTACATTGATATTAGACATTATTTCATCCGTGATCACATCCCCAAAAATATGTCAAGGTGAAATTCATTCCTACTACGCTTCAGCTAGTAGACATCTTCACTAAGCCCCTTGCTCAAGATGAATTTACTTTCATTTGAAAAGAATTGGGAATGGTAAATCCCAATGAGGTACAAGGATTTATTTATCTATTTATCTATTTATTAAATTAAATATTTTGATGATTTCATTTACTAACCCATATATTGGAGGATATAGAATTTTTTTTGTAGGACAAAATCAAATAAACTCATAATATCTTTAGAATAAAAAAGGACTGGGAACTTATCTGGATATACTCAAGATATATCGGTAATATGCTTCAATTTAATCATGAGTTATTTTGGATTTGTCTCAGGTACTATTTTTGTTCTAGTTTACTTTATTTTGTCTCTTTTTCTTCTCTACTTTTTCACGCCCCTGATTTCATATCATCATAACTCTCTCTTACCTTGGTTTAGAAATACTTCTCTCTTACCTTTCATGTACACAATGATGGCCTAGCATTGGAACCCTTTCTAAACCTATCCATTGTCTCAGTTTTTCCGTGCGTTTAAATACCTTATTTTACAGAAACCACCTCTCCTCACCCATTAGTTTTCACTTCTGAAAAACTTAATCTACAAGTTTTCTCTCTCAATTTCTCCTTCTCTCTTTTGCAATGGCCTTCCAATCCTCTCATCAACCCTTTCTCCCTCTCAGGAACATCATGTCACATAACAACCGCCAAGAATTCTTCCAGAGCCCTCCCATACTTTACCGTTACGTCTTCCAAAGCTTCATCAAGGAACTCGAGGAGTTACTTGAGATTGTCGATGAGTTGATGCAAATTGTTTCTTCCATAGCGGTCTGCAACGCGAATTTTACCGCTGTATAGAGAGGACTCAAGAGAATCCTACCCAGCTCTTTGACAACGATGACTCCCAACATGCCAGCACTGACTAAGAAAACCCTTAACCCCTTTAGCCCCTTAGACTTCCTTAGTTTTTCTCATCCTTTTTCTTTTTGACGTATGAAAAAAGCAGGGAAAAGAAAAGTAGTTGTTTTTTCCTTTTTATTTTTATTTTTTGAAAAACTGAAGAAAGGTTTCTAAACTTTTCTTTCTTTTATTGATCTGGATTTATATTGTAAAAATTTACTAAAACTGAGCAACAATTTTATCCATTTACTTTAACACCCTAGATTTTAATCTTTTTTTCACATCAAACAGAAGTAATTGGAACCATTCCTCAAATGCTTAGGTTGGAAAAAATGTAAATTTCAAAGTGTTTTTTTTCTCAAGTTACTATTCATACAGCCCTAAAATTTAGTCCAAATTTGAAAAATTATAACTAAATCTATAAAACTCTAAATAAAGTGGTCCCAAGTTTTTATTAACTTGAGCCCAGTTTTCACATGAATTTGCATTGTTTATTTGGTTAATTCTTCAGAATTTATGCCTAATTTTGGATAAGGATAATTTTTTTGTACAAAATCTAATTTTAATAAGTTATCACTCATTTTAAAAAGCTAAACATGAGATCTACTAGACTGTCAAATTTTATTTTCAAATTTCTTCATTTGCTTAGAAACACATGAGTTTCAAATAGGTGCTAATTAGGTCATTTTTATCCCTTTTGTCACCATTCTTGCACCATTGTGCCATATTATTCCATGAGTGCCATTTACCATGCCATTCGACTTAAAACCATACTTAAGCCATATTTTATAGCATGCAAAAGTCAAAAGTCAAACATCCACGATCGTCATATAATTACATAACATGATTCAAAAGTTCATATCAAGAAAGGGATATTCAAGCAATGGCCACCTCTTTACCTTTTTCCTTTGTGCTTTCATCTCCTAAATGGTTAGGATTTAAACACAATAGGGGTCAAATTTTCAAAAAAAAATCCTAGCAAGAATTTAATTATCAAAATGCATGGTTAATTTATGTAATATAATAGCATTTAACTTATGCTTAACTATGCATATTGCCAAGGTATCAATGCAAAAAGAAAACAACATACAACATTTAACCACCATATCATAACACATACACATAACCAAAACAACCAACACAATTCAACACCAAAATTGTAAGTTCTTGTTACCTTTTTACAACACACTTGATTCTTTGATCTCTCTCTTCTTGTCCTTGGGCTTTTCCTTGCATAATTCCAATGCCTATCAAAGAAGCAACAATGTCATTCCAATCAACTTGACAATTCCATTACACTTTAACCTTTTAGGGTTTTAGTATCATCTTCTTTAACCTAACTTTCACATACTTTTCTTACATGATTTTTCATATAGAATCCATATATAACTTACATTTATCAAAATCCAACTGCTTCCTCCACTTATAGCCTTGGTTGAGAGGTAGGTAGTTAGGGTTCAAAACTTCTATTTTCAATTTCAATGCTTGCAAACACATGTTCTTCACATATTCCTCCACAATTTCACCTTCTAAACTTATTGGAAGCATAAAAATAACAAAAATCAAATCCTAGCATAGAGAACTTGATATGGCCGAATGATATCTCATGGTTACACAGGTTTGTATTTTTTCCAAAACAAGGTTCAAAGACCATTTTCCAACCATTCTTTATCCCCCAATCCATATACAACTTTTAAATCATTCATATCTCATCATGAATCAAATTGAACAGCACCAAACCCTAGGGTTTCTAAGCTCTAACTTCCATCAAAATCATAGGACATCATAAACTAGAAGAAAATCTAAGCTCTTACTTTGGTTTAGCTCTTGATTTGACCTAAATCTTGGCTTGACTTTCTTCTCCTCCTTCTTCCTTCTCAGCTTAGTCAAACTCTACTCCTCTCTTGCTCCTTGATGCTGGCCGAAAACTAGCCAAAGAGAAGAGGAGGGTGTATATATAAACTTAGCCTAAAAATTTTACCACATGGTTACCTTGATTACCACTTACTTTTACCATTTTACACTTGTTCAAATCTTGCCTTTCCTTCCCTAAGATCCTGTTACCTTCACCCTTGAGGTGTCCTCCTCATTCAATAGAAATGCCATGTAACACCTTATATAATTATATTCGTATGCGCAATAAAAATACTTCATTTAAAAGTCCATACTTATTTCTCCAAACAGGTCATAATTCTGAAATATTTTTCTGACATAACAAAATAAACTATTATTGAAGTCTTATAGTTATGGTAAATAAAAATATAAAATAGCATGTGCTTAAAGAGTATATATATTTGTATATGGAAATTACGAATTTGTACATTCAACTCAATTTCATTTTTAATTCAACAATATACCAACATAATTTTCCAATATATCCAAAAATAATACAATTATGCATCCTCCTTTATATCACTGTCCACTCTTATACCATTGACTAGAGCTATAGGCTAACACATGGTCTAATAGGAACTAATCTATTTTACTGAATTATTCCAAGCTCACCAAAATTGGAGATATATCCGGCCAAAGATATAGAGCTCAAGTTCAAACTATGGCTCCCCTCTTTTGCAAATAAAATAAGGTGTCATATGTCCCACAACTTCAATGAATTCCTGACCAAAGAAAAACATGGAAGAAAGGGCATTGACAAGTGCCATCCACTATGCACCTAGTGATGGCATACCACGTGGTAATTTTATATCGATACAAATCTCCTTCTATCCTTAGCTTAACAATACATATATCATATGCAAATAATGTTACATCAGAAGTACATCTTCAAATATATTATTAAAAATAAGATAACAATAAAATTTCTGTATCAATAACTATTAATATATTTAAATATTGATCATAATTAATAGTAATAAATCTTAACATTAAAGTAACATATTAAGATATTTATTTGAAAAATCATAATACATATATATATATTTCAATATGGTATAATAAAAAATTATTAAGGGGGTGTTTGGATGTAACCAAATCATGGTTTGAAGAATAGATTTGAAAAATAGATTTTGTGAAAAGTGATTATGAGAAGTGAGAGTGTTTGGATAGTTGTTACCGAAGAACTTTTTACATGTGCAAATTACTAAAAAGGCATAAGTTAATATAATAATTATATAAAAGATAGATTTTATAATATATTTTAATTTGAAAGAATAAAATTGTTAACAAAATAATTAATAATATATAAGATAATATAATTAATAAATAATTAATATGTGTATATATATTTATAAATTATGAGATTAAAAAAATTTTTGTAAAAAATGAATAATTTTTACCAACAGAAAATATTATTTTATTCTAAAAACAGCAAGACACATATCTCACAAGTTCTTACACTCTTTCTTTTTCCTCCAAAAGCAGAAAATTTCTGCTTCTGCCAAAACCATGGTTTTGGTTTTTCCTATGGTGTTTGGGTAATTTTTTTCCCAAACCATGGTTTGGGGTTTGGGTAATCACCCAAACACCCTCTAAATCTACAATATAATCATACACAATTCACATGTACATGAAAGAATTTTCAGAGTTACCTGCTACTCTTTAGCTTACAAATATTCACACAATGATTACTCAAAAATTTTTAGTAATCTACAAAATTGCACATAAATATTTATTAACATGTAACAAAACTATTTTAAAATTTTAAGGCCACCCTCTAAACTAAAATTACAAAAATATATTAACTCCCAGATCTAGCTATTTATAATAGATACAATATTATTTTGAAAATAAAATTTTCATATAAGAATATTTAAATTTAATAACTTAAACAAATATATTTTTACTACCCAAATCTAAATATTTTATATTAAAATTCTAAATTTATAATTTTTCAAGCCTTCAAAAATTATTTCAACAATAGATCTTTAACTTATTCAATATTCAAACCGATTAAAACCTTAATAATATATTAAATAACTCAAATAAATTATTTTACTTAAATTTTATCTGTAAAAACATTCTATAGGTCTTAAATAACAACATTTCAACTAAAATCTTAATGTACATTTCTCAAAACAATCATTGAACAAATATAAACCAATTAAAATTCTTTAATAATGTATCTTTAAATTTCTACGGTTATATATTGTTAAAACTCTATATTTACTTCATATCCAAATGATAAAACTTTCTCTGAACATTATAATGAAACTAAAAATATAAAGCTCTAAATATATAGAACATATTCATAAAGAAAATTTGATAAAAAGAAGTATATTTATATACCTAAATGATCTTTAAAGCTTATATTACCTTTCAAAATGCTAACACTTCTGCTTCTCTCATGCTCTCTCTTCCTGCGCCTTGCTCTCCTTCTGCCTCCTGCTCTCTCTTTCTCTTCTGCTCTCTCTCTTTTATTTTCTCTCTCCCTCTCCAAGGTATTTAACATACTCATATATACTCCTCCCCCTATCTTCTTCAACCTACACCGCTCCCTATATTTTTTTTTCCCAATCTACATCCTCCCTCTTTTTTCTTCTTCAATTAATACTCCTCCCAATTTTTTCACCTTCCTTAATTATATCTTCCCCAAATTCTTCTTTTATTTAATACAACTCCCCCCATCTTTTCCACGAATTTGGTGGAGAAGATGGTTTTTTTTTAATAAAATATTATTATATATATATTCTATTGCAATTTTTTTAAAAAAAAATTTAGTATGTTACATGCTACCTCATGTAATACCTCATATGCCACCTAGCATATATATGGAAAAAAAATCTCCATAACTCCCTTCTTCCAAACTTAACCTTTAACAAATTGTATTATTTCACTTAGGTTCTTTCCCTCCTCAAATGGCACCAATCCAACCAGAAGAATGGGAAAAAATTTTGTCACACCAAGTGTAACATCTTGTAAATTTTAACTTTGAAGATGAGGAAATCAAAATAGGCCGAGGGCTAGTTAGTGTAGAGGGGACATAGATCTCACAAGTTTTAAACTGAAACCTGGGCAGTATCAGGACTGATATTTTTGAAATATCAGTTGAAGAAAGATCTGATTTAGAAGTTAGGTTAGAAATTTCCAAAAATTCCCAAAAAGTCATGAAAAATGAAAATAAGGGTCAAGGAACAGTATTTGAGGCCCCCAAAGGAATTATTGGAAGGAAAATAAATAAATAAACATAGAATTTTTTGGCTACACTGAGAAATAGTAACCAAAATTAATTATTTAAAATACCTAGAGGCTTCAATAATTCTGGCAAAAATATGAGAAATTTTCTTGAGAATTAGAATAATTTATAAAACTTTTCCTGACTTCAATTGATGAAGAGGTTAGCTTTAATGATATTTAAAACAGAATTATCGTTGGTAGAATACCAATTTCACTGAAAATGGAATTTAGAGAATTCCACAGCGAATTAAATTCTGAAAAAAATCTTAAAACTTCCCTACACTGAGAGAAAGCTAATGGTGCATTGGGATGAATTTTTTAAGAAATTAGATTGGACAAGATACATGAAAAATTTATCCGGTGCTATACCGATACTTAGTGCAATGTAAGGATAATCAGGGAAGTGTATTTTTCTGCAAATTTTTCTAGTCCAAATGGCCCATGTGTCACGTCTAAATTGGCCTATTTTGGAGGAAAAATATTTAATGTAAAATAAAAGTAAAAGTAATTTTCCAGAAGGTGGTTAATTATGATGATTAAGGAAGTCAACCAAGATTAGGCTAATTAATCTTGGTATGACATAAGCAAGTGACATCATCACCATGACATCATGTGGACATGTATCACATCCTGAAAAATTTATCCTAATACTGAAAGTTAAAAACTGAGTTGAGGGCCAATATAGAAAGTAGACAGAAGGGTAAAACAACTTTTGATATGAAACTTCGACAGGGTCTGGATAGATATTTTTAGGATTATCAGTCTAGAAAAGGCAAAAGGCCTGTAAATGGACCTTTACGAGCCTCTAAAATATCTTTTATACCATGACCAATACCCCAGTTAGTTCTATACATGTGACCCGCGATCGAGTAAATAGCTCTACGAACGAATGGATCGGATCGAATTGGAAAATCGAAAGATTTGTACAAGTTATACCTTTCGTCGCTGCCTCTCGTAGGAGTCTGGGTCGTGTCTCAGTCCCAGTGTGGCTGATCATCCTCTCGAACCAGCTAGTATTCTTTTTACAAATATTCTTTTTCTATTATAGACAATTCTTGTTATCTAGATATAAATAGATAATGTTGTTTTCTTATGTTATAAGGTTCTATTTGAGAAATTTTTTTAAAAATTCTCAAAAAATTGTAAGAAGATAAATTAGAGGTTTTAGAATCTCAATTAAGGCCCTAAAGGTGGAAATAGTATAAAAATAATTTATTACAAAATTTCCTGAAAAGAGGTTTTTTGGGAAAAATGATGAAAATTGAGTGAAAATAATTGTTTTAAATGTGTAGAGGCCTCAATAATTCTAGGAAAAATATGAAATAATTATCTAAATATTTAGTTGAATTTATAAAATTGATTTCAGGCTCTGGAAGTACAGAAATTAATTTTAGAAAACTTATTTTTAAAAGTCTTACTTATAACGCCCTATTCGGAGGAAATTCAAAATAAATAGCTAGAGGGGGAAAAAAATTCTAAAATTTTCTAGAATGCCTTCTTATATTTAAATAGGATTTTTCATAGAGAAAATGTAATTTTGGAGGCCTAGAATAGTTATGGAAAGTTTCAAGTGAATAGTAACCGATAAACTTTATTTTTACTTGGAATTGATATTTTATATTTGGGCCATCTTCTTGGATGATTTCAGATCATAATTGAGCCTCATTTTGGGCTAAGAAAACCCAAATTTTTTTTTTTGCAAAAACATGGCCTAGCATTTAAATGGATTTAAGCCCAATTAACCCTAAAATATCCATAGAATATTCTTGAATTTATACACATGGCATGATCAGGAATTTTGAGACACTTGATGGTAGCCATTTGCCTCTTAGGTGGCCAAAAATCACACCATTCATGAGGGGGAGAAGTCAGATTTTATGCTCTATAAATACCCCCTAATTACATTAAATTGGCCAAAAATTGACAAAAGAGGGGAGGTACTGTCAAACTGAATTCTTGAGCTTAGAAGTGAGCCGTGAATAGGGGATTTGAAGGAAGAAACACCAAGCTTTGATCAGGGATTTATCAAGGTAAGTTTGAGCTTTGTTTTGGTTAAGTTTAAAGCTTATAATTGTTAGAAATTCAAGTTGTATTCCAAGGTTATGGTGCTGTCCAATTTTGGTTGGAATGAATATGGATTAGGGAAGGGTAGAAGCCTTGAAAATGAATTGGAATTATCATGTTTAAGTGGTATTTAGATTGATTTTTGGAAGAAAACCAAGTTAGGGCCCTTAAGCATTCAATTCGGCCATGATGAGTTCTTGACATAGGAGTTTGTTTTGCTGTGTTTTAATGATTCCAATAAGTTCAAAAGGGGTTTTTGTGTAGGGAAACACTAAGAAAAAATATAATTTTTGAACCTAAAAGGGCCCTATTCGGCCACCACTAGTTGAAGGGGAAGGAGTATGATTTTGCTAAATTTGAATTGATATTTGGATTCTACATGAAAAATTGTGTAGGTACGAACCAAGAGATTGATGGAATTAAAGAAGGAACAATTATGTCAAAAATGAAGAAAAAAGGTGATTTAATTAGGTTTAAAGTTAAGTACTTATGATCAAGCTTGAATGGGTGATAATATGGCTTGTAATTATACTTGGATTGATAGGATTTGTGGAGAACAACCAAGGAGAACACTAAACCCTTGAGGAGGCCGAATTAAATCAAGATAAGAGTTAGCATTGAATCTATATTTTGATTGTTTTTCTTGCTTACTTAATATGTATATGTTGCTTGCTTTGTTTTGCCATGAAATGATTGATCGATACCATGGTATGGAATGTTCTTCAATACTTGACATGCTTTGGCCAAATGCATATTGACATGAAATGTGAATATGTGCTAATTTTGTTGATGGAATAGTGTGTTATTCATGAAATTGGGAATGGTTATGCATTGTAACATATTACATTATGTAAAGCATGATTAACATGATAATTATGGTTCATTGCTATTGAGACTTTCATGAAATCTTATTCCTTCCTATGTTAAATTATGCATCAAATAGGAATAGGAAGAGGATCAAGCAAAGACAAGGGTAAGGAGATAATCTTGGGACAATGAAGCTATATGACTTTTATGACAATGTATTATTATTATGTTGTATTTTGAAGAACTCTCTCATAATTTTGTAATGAATCTTGGATATTGTAAACTCATGATCATGTACCTATAATATTGCATTGCTGTTATAAATATTGGCTTGGTGTGATTAGATTGGTGTACATCGAAAGAGGAGAAGAAATTTAAATTATATAGTTTAAGGGATAAAAATGTCCTAAAACTAGACAATTTTGTGACACATAAAATAATAAGCAAACGAGCAAGTTTGGACTTGAAATTTAGTAGGCTTATAGATCTCAATCTTTACCTTTAAATCAAGTGGTAGAAACATTGAATTTGGAGCCTCGTGCCAAGAGTTATGCCCTTTCAAAGTTATGCTAAAATACAAAAAATTCAAAAATTTACCAAATAAATAGTGCACCTTTGAATAATTTTTGGCTCTGCTTCGTGCTAGTATGATACCAATAAATATTTTTCCGTGAAAGAACATATTACAAGCTTCAAATGGAACCTAGAACCATTTCATTTTGATTTTTCTACAATTAGTTATGATTTTTCAAATTTTGCTAAATATTTAGTATTGGATGAATAGTAACCCGAGACCGAGTATCAAAGTTTTTGAATTTTCTCACTTTTAAGTCTTAGGAAATGGTTCCATATAGTTCTATATGTGATATAATGTAGTATTAAAGGAGATGTGACAACATGTGACAAGATCACATTCATGAAGCATAAGATTTATCAATGTGTAAAGTAACAAAAAATAGAGGGTTGAGATTTAGCCACCCACCCCTTGTAATTTTGTTGAAATTCAAAGGCACAGAGTTATTGAAAAAGCTATAAATACCCTTCTCCCACTCATGATTTTCAGCCAAGAGAGGAAATCTAGGGGAGGCTTTGTTGCACTTGATTTTAGAGAGAGAAAAGGAAAACTCTAGTGAGAGAAAGTGCACACAAGCTTAAGGAATTGTCAAGGTAAGCTTCTATCTCTCTAGTGCTTTGATGTAGGCTTGTTTTTATGGAATTTTTATGTGGATTGGATGGCTATTTTCCTAGGTGGAAATGCTGCCAAAATTTTTGAAAAATTGGAGGAAAATAGCCAAGGGATTGAAACATAGATTAGACACTTGAAAAGTGTAAGAATTGATTGGTTGTACTCAAATTTTAGAAAGAAAATCCAACCCCTTGAACTTGAGTATCAATTTGGCCAAGATGAGAAAGTGGGGTTAGAGTTAGATTCGATTCAATTTGATGCTTCCAATATGTTTAAATAATGAAATGGTGTAGGGAAACACTAAGAAAGGAAGCTTGGAGCATTAAAATTGAAAATAGAAATTTTGGGAATTTAAACCCCCTAATTCAGCCAAATGAAGTTCAATAGGGAGGAATTGGATTTTCATAAATACAAGTTGATATTTGGATTCTATATGAAAAATTATATAAAAACAGCCCAAGGAAACTAAAGAATCAAAGCTAGAAAGAATAACCCAAAAATCAAGTAAAAAGGGATTAATAGTTATTATCATGAAAAGAATAATAATATGTGATGCCCTATTGTGTTACCAAAAAGGTTTGGCATCAAAAGAGAAGGAGATTTGCTAAGGGGAGGAGATTGAAGGCAAAAGGATAAGCATTAAAAGAGGTAGCTAGCATGTATTTTTAATGTTACCTTGCATTGTGTTTATTGCTATGTGTTATGTTATATTGCTATGCCATGATGTGGATGAGATTGTTATGTGATGTTATGTTGAACTCCATGCATGAAATGCCTTGGCTTATACAATGTTGAGTATGATGAATGAGAAAGCATGTTGTTCCTTTCCATGGCATGTGCATTAAAGTTAAAGTATGTGATAGCTAGAAACATATGGCATGTGAAACCTTGCTTGTGTGACAGTTTAAATGTAATGCTATGCTACTAAGATTCCCATGAATCTTACCCCCTATATTCCAACAATTCCCTAGGGGCCACAACAACGAAAGCAAAAAGGCAAGGAGGTGATCAATGCTTGGAGAATTAATTGATGTTATAAAATGCATATGGCTTTGGTTATTTCTTGGATTACGTGGATGTTTGTAAATATTCTTTGGATGATACCTTACTATATTTTGATACATTGATATGAAAAAGTATGTTATTTACCCAATTATGGGGTTGAATGATGGTATGTTGAGCTATAGTTTAAGTACGAAGAGGCAAAACCAAATGGGAATAAAAGTCAACCTTTTGGGGACAAACGTTGACCAATGTGATTCTGGACAAATGATGGAGTTTTGTCCATAAAACTTTTCAATCTATGAGATCTCATTTTTCTCTTTAAAATGAGTGGTAGTATGCCTCAAATGGATATTTGTACAAGAAGTTATGCCATTCCAAAGTTAAACAAAAATACTAGAAAATTAGAAAATAACCAAATAAACAGTAGCTTTCAGAAATTAAATTGGGCTTGAATTTGAAGGCAAATTGATCAATGCTTATTTTTCCTCAAAAAATAATCTAAAGAGCTTTCAATAGAACTTGGAATCACTCAATTTTGGTTTTTCTTAGAATTAATTATGAATTTTTAAAGTTTGGCCAATTATGAGTTGCCATGAATAGTAACTTGAGAATAAAATTTTTCATACATTTGGCCACCAAATGTGATTCCATTTGTTTCTATTTGGTCAGTTATTTAGTAAAAAGTTTGGGTGTTACATTTTTAGTATTAGAGCAAAGGTTCTGGCATGAGGTTGAATGCTTTGATTTTGAGGAAAAATTTATTGTTCATCAACTGGTCTGTACTTATGTGGAATGGCATGAAGGAATAGGCATAGTCATGGCTTGCTATAAGGATAGTGGCGCACCCAAAATGACGCTGTTTGGATTAGTGAGTCTGCATCCCCTGTTAGATATGTTGGCCGCGGAGCAAGAAAGAGTGTGCCGCGGCAATCCTTGGTAGAATGGCCACTAATGTTGATTAAAGTACTTGCAATGCATACTAACTAGGGGATCAAAAGCATACACAAGTAAGACCACACAAAATATAATAAAACCTCACAATTCCATTCAACAACTCTTATGCACAATGAGGCTAGTTATACCCAAAATATGCAATTATAAATGACAAAAGCATAAGTTTAGGACTAGAAATATATGCAAATAATGGGAGGAGAAGAGAAATGTGAAATTGGAGAAAAAGAAAGTCTGTTATGATCTCTAAATCCATCTGAACTTATTCCCCCTCCATCTTGAAGTGTTTGGACAAAGTATAAAAGGTGAAATGCTAGCTGGACTGAGTAAATTGATGCAGCATCCGTGTTCTCTCTTTCAGTAGAATTCCATCTAAAAATGAGCACGCGAGCTGATATTTTGAATTCAGATTTCGATCCTTACACAGCAAGGAAGTAGAATGATTTCGTCCATGAGTGGCTAGGTTTCTCATTCTTCTCTCATAGTGGCAATGGCTAGAGCTTAGGGCAACCTGGGGAGTTTTCAATCAATTAAATCTCTTCCTTTTCATTGTTTAGTAGTTCTTAGGTCTTAAGAATGCTATCTGATGTTTAGATGGATTGTATTCGATTGTATTTGTGTTAGAGATTTGATTGTGTATCTTTGGAATTTCAAGACTTGTGTTTGGCACTTGAGCTTTCATATCTTCAATTTCTTGTAATTGACTTGGTATAGCTTTTGCTTTGAAATTGCTGAGACTATCTAATGGCAATCTAAGGTGGCTTAATTGTCAGATTCCTTGAATGTGTCTAATGCAATTCTTGATTCCAATTTTGCTAGTTGTGCTTAATCAACCTAATTGTTGTTAATTCATATTCAAGGTGGCTTAGTATGTGTTAATTCATTTAGGCTTAGGCTAAGAGGTGGCGCTTAGTATTTTAATTGCTAGCTAACTCTCAAACCATTTGAAGTGAGAAAAGCCTAAGTCATTATGAGAGAGGAACATTCATATAATTATTAAACTCTTGTGTTTCATTGCTGTTATTCAACTAAATCAGCCATCTCATTTCATTCTAAAAGATAAAATCGATAAACAAGTCATTTAAACTCTTTTGGAAGTAGATAAAACAAAAGCCCCCCAAATTGGTTAACTTTGCATATAATTTACCTAGGTAATCATTTCATTTTGGCTCCCTAAAGTGATACAACCTGAATTGTGCCACTTTATTACATATTTCTTTCCAATTATTTGTTTTCAACCCCTGAGGCGACTAAATAGGAGAGTTCAAACTGGCGCCATTGCCAAGGAGCAAGAAATAGGTTCCTTAGGTTAATTTGTGCAACTCATTGTTGACTAGGGTTTAAGAGCGTTTTAGGTCGCATTTTGGTAGTTTGCTGCATACTTGTTCATAATATAGGTTTTTCTCTTTGCATTGCATCAAAATTTTGAGATATACAAACAAAGATTTTGATTTTCCTTCTTTTTATACTTTACATATACTTGCTGCATTTGCATACCCTTGCATTATGAAATATTTGCTGCATTTGCATACATCATGCCCTGTTTTTGTGCTCTCTAGACTCTTTTGTCATGGCCAACTTGCAAGATTTTGCCAAAATTCCTCTCGGGATACCTTCGCCACAGCCAACTTTTCCTCTTGCTGTGGTGTGACCTACAGTTCCAGATCTCTTTTTTGCTTCAGGATACCTTCACCGTGGCCATCACACAATTTTTCTAGTTTTCCCTCATTCATTTCTCATTCCTTTTTCATACTTTCTTGATATTCTTCTATCCATTAACACTTCATGCATATTCTCTTGTCCATAAATACATACTCATATATATATATATTCATACTTGCTCACGCTTATTCATATCATCCCTTTTAACTTGATCTTGTGTGCAAGTTTATATTGTTACCTTGTATCCTCTTGATTATTTGTGTATGCCAGAGATAGAGAGAATCCTTATAGTAATAAGAAAAGAAAAGAAAAATATAGGAACTAGTAAGGTTGTGATAGAGGAGGAATCAATTCCACACACATCTAACCTACCTTCTACTGACCCTAAAATAGAATTTAATTTGACTTCTCCTTGTTGTACACACATCATGGCTGGAACTGGAAGGGTAATCCCTAATCTTAATGAACCAAAACACTTGAATAGAGAGAATGGGGATGAACTACATAACAATGCACTTAATGTAGAGGGTAGAGGTGAGAATAATAGAATCAATGGTAACCATAATGGAAGAAGAACTATTAGGGAGCAACATAAACAGATGCTAATTTTGATCCTTTGTATGCTATTTTTCCAAATTTTGAAAGTGATTTTGAAATCAAAGGTCAATTAGTACACTCACTCCCTACAGTTGAAAATCCCTATACACACATCGATGCCTTGCAAATGCACTGTTCAAGCATGAAACCAGTTGAAAGTTGCAGATGTGATGCTTAAAGTCTTCCATCTATCTCTTGAAGGAAAAGCTAAGGAGTGGTATATGAAGTTGCCTAGATATGCTGAAAATACCCACTGGTCTCGGACAAACTTGAGAAGGGCTTTCTTGGATAAATATTTCCCTTCTTCTAAGACATCTACTTCTCATAAGGAAATCTCTTTAGCCAAACAAGATGAACTAGAGTCCTTCCATGATTTTTGGAACCACTTTTAAGAGATGTTGGCCATGTGTCCCCATCACCAAATATTGGAGGATCATTTGGTCCAATATTTCTACAATAGGCTCCTACCTCATAATGTGGATATGCTTGATGCCGCAGCTCATGGTTCTATTAAGGACATGGTAACAAAAGGTGCTTAGACATTGAATAAAAGATTTGCACTTAACCGATAATATCACAACTCAAGAGATGCAAGAGAAGTTAATGCAATAGGAAGTTCATCAAGGTTTTCCAATAAAATAGCTTCTCGAGAAGAACGATAGGTTGTGCCCTATACTACATTATTTAGTGCAATTATATTTTTAATGACCCGGAAGGCCACATTCCGGTCCAATCACTGAGCTTACCTCTACAGTAGAAAGTTTAAGGGTACAACAACTAATGAATATTCCAACACCTTAACCTCTAGATATGGTAGCCCCAAGTTGTGACTACTGTGGATCACAAATGCATATTTCTAGTGTGTGTCCACACAAATATAAGGAGGTTTCTGCAATGTATGAAGGAAGAAACTCTCAACTTCAAAGGCAAAATCCCTACTCCAATACCTATAACCCTGGATGGAGGGATGATCCTAACTTCAAGTGGAGGAGTGAGGGAAATCAAGAAAACTTTTAATGGAGGAGGCCAAGAGAACTACCAAGAAAGCTCAAGACAAATGGTGCCTATAGATGAACCTTCTTCATCTTCAAAAAATGATGATAAAGCTTTGATTTTGAAATGCGTATTTGACATAAATAAGATGCAATGTCACATCCTGAAAATTTCATCTGGACATAAGGAGTTAAAAATTTGAATGGGGGCCTATATAGAAAGTAGATAGAAGGATAAAACAATGTTTGGTGTGAAACCTCGATAGGGTCCGAGCCGACATTTTCAGAATTATCAGTCCAGGAAGGGCAAAACAAGAAAAATTTAGAAAAATTTTAGAAAATTTCCAAAAAATAGTAAAAAGATAAATCAGAGGTTTTGGAACCTCTATGGAGGCCCTAAAAGTGAAATTGGTATGAAAATAAATTATTACCAAATTTCCTGAAAACAAAGGTTTTTCAAAAAAAGTGAAAAAGCAGAAGAAAATAATTATTTTAAGTAGTTAGCGGCCTCAATAATTCTGAAAAAAATATGGATTAATTATCTAAATATTTATGAGAATTTATAAAATTAGTTTTAGGCCTTGAAAGTACAGAAATTAATTTTTGAAAATTTATTTCCAACAGTCTTACCAATAAAGGCCTATTCAAGAAAAATTTAAAATGAATAGTTAGAGGTAGAGAAAAATTCTAAAAATTTTCAGATCATATCCTTATATTAAAAAGGGATTTTTTATAGATAGAAATGTATTTTTAGAGGCCTGAAAAAATTATAAAATGTTACAAATGAATATTAACTGATAAAGTTTTAAAATGGTTTGGGATTGTGATTTGGTTTGTGAGCTATCCTAAACCATAAGTGGGCCCCATATTGGGCCTGGAGAAGGCCCAATTTTGAGCAGAAATCTGGACCCTTAATTAAATTGGAATTTAATCCAATTTTCACACAAATATCTTGGATTATTTCAGGCAAAAGACACATGGCATGATCTGAATCTTTTCACCTCTTGATGGCAGCCAAGTGCCCCTCTTAGGTGGCACTCTTACACGCCTAAATGAGGGGGGAGGTGGCAGATTATTTAGTCTATAAATACTCCCCCAAAATACCCAAAAATTGATAGAAAATTGGTAAAACTAGGGGAGGTTCTGTCCAACTATTTCCTTTAGCTGAAAACCAAAATTAGTGAGTGCATTTGGACAAAAAATCATTAAGCTTTAGTCAAGGATTCACCAAGGTATATATAAGCTTTACTATGGTTAAGATTAATGCTTGTTTTGGTTAGGTTTTGAATTAAAAATTCAAGGAGAAATACTGTGTGATTTCGGTCAGCATGCTTGGACTTTAGGAAAGGATAGAAACTTTAAATATGAAGTGGAATAAGCATGTTTACGTAGTGTTTGGAATGATTTTTGGAAGAAAACCAACATAGGTTTTGTTGGGCTTCATTTTGGCCAAGAAGAAATGTGGGCAGGAGTTTATTTTACCTTGATTTGATGATTTCAATGAGTTTAAAATATGTTTTTGTGTAGGAAAACACTAAAGGGAAGTGTTTAAAATCATTGGAATCAAAAATAGAATTTTTAGAACCTATATACCCCAATTCGGCTAAGACAGTTTGAAAGGAAAAGAGTTTGATTTTCATAAATCTGATTGGATATTTGAATTCTACATGGAAAATTATGTAGGAATGAGTCAAGAGACTATTGGAATCAAAGGAGGATTAGTTATGTTAAAAATCAAAGAAAAAGAGAGAATTGAGAAAGTTTAAAGTGTTGTATTAAAGTTGCATAATTGTTAATGTGGCTTGCAATTACGCTTGAATTGATTGGTTTTGTGGAAGAAAAACAAGGAGAGCTTAATTCGCTTAAGGAGGCCAAATTGTTAATGTAGCATTGAACATATAATTTGATTGTGTATCTTACTTACTTAATGTGTTTATGTTAATGGCTTTGGATTGAGGAATTTATGTGGTAGAAATTGTTGACTTTATGACATTTGATATGCTTTGGCCAAATGCACGATAATATGTCAATGTGTAAATGTATTTGATTCCTCTCTTGACATAATGCTTGGTATGAATTTATGTGATTTGAGGATGTCTTGAAATTCTATTACATAACACATTATGCATTACTTGATTTACATGATAAGTATAGTTCACTGCTACTGAGATTTTCATGAAATCTCATTCCCTTCTATGTTAAATTATGTATCAAATAGGAAGCGGATCATCCATGGACAAAGAAGTATGTGGATTTTGTGATGTTATATGAAGTTTATGTAATATTTTGATGAATTTTATTATAATGTTGTAATGAATCTTGGATAAGGTTGACTTGTATCTATGTATATATGATGTGCCATAATCTTGAGAATGTTGATCATGGAATGCTTGATTGATATGGTGTCACATCCTGAAAAATTTCATCTAGCTACAAGGGATTAAAAATTGGGATAGGAGCCAATGTAGAAACTAGATGGGGAGACGAAACAACTTTTGAGGTGAAATCCCGATAAGGTCTAGGCTGACATTTTTGTAATTATCAGTTTAGGAAGGACAAAACGAGAAAATTTGAGAAAAATTCTAGAAATTTTTCGAAAAATGAGAAAAGTGTAAATTAGAGCTTTTAGAAACTCGGTTGAGTCCTGAAAAGTGAAATTATGGTGAAGTTAAATAGTTACGGAATTTCTTGTAAACAGAGGTTATTTGAGAAATTAGTGGGAAATTGGAGGAAAATAATTACTCCTCCAGTCCTAAATTTAAGACCCTTATACACACTAGTATAAGGATTTTATATTTAGGACCAGAGGAGTATTTTAATTAGATAAAGGCCTCAATAAATTTGGAAAAAAGATGGATAAATCATCTAAATATCTATTTGAAATTGCAAAATTGGTTTTAGGCCATGGAAGCTCAGGAATTAATTTTAGGGAATTTATTTTCCCACAGTGACACTGATAGAGGCCTAATCAGAGAAAATCCAAAATAAATACATAGAGACGGAAAAAAATTCTGAAAACTTTCAAATCATATTCTCATATTAAAAGGTGAATTATCATAAAGACAAATGAATTTTTAGAGGCCTGGAAAAATTATGGAATGTTACTAGTGAATAGTAACCGATAAAGTTTTAAATTGGTTTGGGATTTTGATTTGGATTGTGGGCCATCTTTTTAGGCCATCCTAGACCATTTGTGGGGCCCATATTAGGCCCATTCCAAGACCAAATTCGTGCAGCTCCATATTTAATTAAATAAAATGCAAAATTAAGGGATAAATGTTGGAAAACTCTAGAGTTTGGACACATGGTTAAATCTGAAGTTGTGATGCACTTGATGGCTGCCAACTCACCTTATTTTCTGCCACTTTTGGATGTCCAAATTGAGAGGGGAATCGCAGTTCCGTTTGTCTATAAATACCCCTTCCTAAAATACAAGAAAATGTTGAAAAATTAGAGAAAGAAGGGGAGGTGCTGCCATTTTTTTTCCAGACCAAGGGAGACTGAATTTGAGGACGTTTTAAGCAAAGAATCATTCAGTTTATAGCAAGAAAACATAAGGTATACTCAAGCCTTCCTATCCTTAAGAAAACATTTAGTTAGGGTTTTGAATTGAGAAATCAAGTGTATATGCTGCCTAAATTTCAGTTTGATCAAGTGATGTTTAGGGAAGGATAGAGGCCTTAAATATCAAGTGGAATAAGCATATATAGGTGGTGTATGGATTGATTTTTGAAAGAAAACCAAGTTAGGGTTTTAGGGGATCAATTCAGCCAGCCACTATTCATGCTATAGGAAATTGTTTTAGCATAATTTGATGATTTCAATGAGTTTAAAATGTATTTTTGTGTAGAGATATAATATTGGGAAGTGTTTAAAATCGTTGGAATCAAAAATAGAATTTTTGGAAACATATACCCCCTATTCGGCCAACTCAACTTGAAGGGGAAGAAGTTTGATTTTTAAAAATATGATTTCATATTTGAATTCCTCATGAAAAATTGTGTAGGAATGAATCATGAGGTTATTGAATCTAAAGGAAGAATTATTTTGTTAAAAATCGAAGAAAAGGGAAAAAATATTTGGTTAAAGTTAAAGTTTTGTTTTGTATTGTATTGTTTAATGGTTAATGTGGCCTATATTTATGCTTGATTTAATGAAAAACTTGCATTTTGCAATTTTTGACTTGAGAGGGGTTCTCTCTAGGGTTCTTCATTGAACTAACAGACTTATCAAGGCTTGATCAACCCTGTGGCGTCTTTCAACACTTCGGGTCCTTGTTCTCTCGTGTTCAAGGGTTCAAGTGGATCACCAGACCTTTGTTTTCGTTCTTGGGGTGTGTATATTCAAATCGGTTGTGGGTTCATGGGATTTTTCCCTTGTGGGTTCTCACCATCGATTTGAGATCTTCCCTAAGCTCTTTGTGGTCACACATTTTTTGTGTGCATGAAAATAGACCTTACCACTCTCTACTCACATGTATCACTCAAAATAATTTATGCCACTCGTGTTTCACTTAAATTTGGCTTTTAAATTGATGTGTAACACTCTTGCCTTTTACCACTCAAGGTTGCCTCCTATAATATTCTTTGATTGAAACTCAATAAAATCAAGAGACAATGTTAATTTGTGGCAATCTTCACATGTAGAATTGGTAAGAAACCATGGAAGAAAGTAAAGGAATATATAAAAAAGTAGGGGGTAAAGAGAACTTCCAAGAAAAGTATATGATGAAAAAAAATATCGATAGAGATAGGAAAGGGGAAAAAACGTATAGAAAAAGGACAGGAAAAGGATAGACACAAATATGTGTGTGGAAAGAAAGGAAAGTAGGAACAAAGTATTTAGGAAAGATACTAACTTGACATAATTTTAGAAAAGTGAGTACCTTACAAGAAAAGAACTCAAATTAGGCAAGTAGTTTGAAAAGGAAGAAAAAGAAATAGGAAACAAAAAAAAAAGAAACTCGAGCAGAAAGGAGATGAAAAAAAAATGAAATAAAGGGATGGAAATAAGGAAGAAAGGAGGAAGACAGAATGAGGAGAATGAAAACAAAAGGAAAATAGAAGCAACAGAGAAAGCAAAAAAAAACAAAGAAAACACCAAAAGGATAGAACTTGAAAGCTAGCAAACCTTAGCTCTGATGCCACTTGATATGAGAGGAACGAACGGATCAACTAGAATCAAGTAACGAATGGACAGTTGATCTAGGTAGGACCTTAACAGAACCTGTCTCTTACAACCGTAGCCATGAAGACACAAGGTTGATCAATCCCTTGATACTGTCGAGTATTCTCACTAGAATAAAAGGATGGAAGCGAAGCTCACACAGAGAGAAATAAACTCAATTCTCATTCATCTAAGTATTTATTTTAAGTACAAAAACGTAGCCTATATATAGGCAACCATAGAAAACTCTAGAATCAACATCTCAAGACATAAATGCTAGGGATGATGCCTCATTAATGATATGTGACTATGTGAGGCATCATTTATTACATAAAAATAAAAGGAAATAACTTAAACTTCAAGAACAACTCCACTATTTGAAAATAGGAAACTAATTAAAATAAACAGAATCCTAATTAATGTCAATAATATCACTCTTGAAACTTCTTGAATCTTCTTGGACCTTCCAAATAGACCTCATTGCTATGCACGTCCAAAAGCATAACTGGGCCTTTTAGACATTCATTTGGGCTTAAATGAGGTTGAATCACGTTCTAGAATTCCCATGGTCCATAGCACAATGCATTTTAGCCCCAATTTAAAAGATTATAGCTCCAATGGACTCCTGCATGCATATATAATTGTGTTGGACCTTTAACAACATAGAAATTGGCTTCAAATGCTCCTTTTGGTCTCTTAGAATGTGCTCTTGTCTTTCTCAAAGTCCAAATGTTCATACTCTGATGACTTATATATCGGGGTGGCCTTCCATATGTCATGTTAAGCTCCGTATATATCCAGGTCATCATCCAAGGAATGATCCATATCCTCCTCCACATAAGTATTCTCGAGTTATAAATCCCTTGAACACTCTGGAGGGCTTGTTGGGCTTCTAACTGAAGGAGTGCTATTTGGGCTTCATGACCTTCATATTCAATGCCTCCTGGTATGCTATCATTCCCTCCCTCTTCAAAAAGATTCATCCTCGAATCTTGACCTAGATCAAAAGGGAAGCAGTTAGAATTCGCAAGAACAACTTGAAAATAATACTTACTGAGTAGAAGAATCATGTAAGTTATGTTATGGGTCCTAGCAAGATCTTGAAAAGGATCTTGATTCCTTGAAGTCACATGAAGATACTCTAATATTGGAAGCTGGTGAAAATTGCTTTGGGTTAGAAATCTTTTCTTTCTCACGTGCACCCAAATATAAATGATCATGTTCATGCCTCGTGCACCTACAAAATAACCTAAAGCAACAACAATATCCAAGTAACAAGAAAGCCTCTTAACCACAATATGCATATGATAAGAGCGCCTATCATGTTACAATTAAAATCCAATGTGTGAAGTTCAAGACAACAAGTCTTCAGGAATAACAAAATTGAGGTCATCAGAATGTGTTTCAATATTGTTTGAATGAAATGAGAATCCATCGGATAGCTCTTTAGGAATCACATCAACTACCTGCAACACACTCGAATCACAAGGCAAATAATGATTAAGATGGTTAGTAATTAAAGAAATATCCTTGCAATCACTCTTAATCTCTTTTTTCTCAAAATTCTTTTCATCTTTATTTTTACTCAAATCAACACTCTCATTTTTCCTCTCATTATCTTGACAATATTGAGATACTTAACTTGTTTCTTTACTCAAACTCTCTTCTTTTTCACAGTTATCCACAACACTGGAGTCAATGTTATTTGAATTGTATGTGAAGATGACATCTTTCTCTTGATCATTCTTCTTTGAAGAAGAGCATTGTCTTTTCTTGAGTTCTTTTTCATGCTGGCTAAGTAGGGGAGCCAAATCTTCAATCTCCATGAAACTGCACATTTTTGCAACACGGGCTAATCGAGGATTAAGCCCGTGATGGCTTCTGGAGTCTCTTTCACACTAGCTCTAATCAGAGCTAACTCCATCTCGTTGTAATAATTCTTAACATTTAAGGAGCCTTGTTTCAACTCCTGCAACCTTCTATATAAATCTCTTTTAATCTTGGAGTTGCGCTTAGACTTCAACTAGTCTAATTCAATACTTAGTTGCCGAACTTCTTTTAGGAAAGATTTGAGATCTTCCCCAAGCTCTTTGTGGCCACACATTTTTTGTGTGTGTGAAAATAGACCTTACCACTCTCTACTCACATGTATTGCTCAAAATAATTTATGCCACTTGTGTTTCACTCAAATTTGACTTTTAAATTGATGTATAACACTCTTGCCTTTTACCACTCAAGTTTGCCTCCTATAATATTCTTTGATTGAAACTCAATAAAATCAAGAGACAATGTTAATTGGTAAGAAATCATGGAAGAAAGTAAAGGAATATGGGATAAAAAAGTAGGGGGTAAAGAAAACTTCCAAGAAAAGTAAGTATATGATGAAAAAAAAAAATCAATAGTGATAGGAAAGGGAAAAAAAGTATAGAAAAAGGACAGGAAAATTATAGACACAAATATGTGTGTGGAAAGAAAGGAAAGTAGGAACAAAGTATTTAGGAAAGATACTAACTTGAGGTAATTAAAAGTGAGTACCTTGCAAGAAAAGAACTCAAATTAGGCAACTAGTTTGAATAGGAAGAAAAAGGAACAGGAAACAAACAAAAGAAGGAAACTTGAAGAAAGAGAATAGGAAAGTAGTATGAAAAGGAAAGGAATTCAAAATAGGAAACTAAATAAAACAAAGGAAAGTAGAAATAGGAAAGTAGGAGTCTTACCACCCAAACATAAAGATTTACGAAATTAATTGTGACTTGCAATGGAAACTTTTTCAAATTAGGAAACTTGCCTCTTATGTTGCAATCTCCAAAACTTGAAACTCGTTCTCTTCTTCTTGTTTTTTTTTTTTTGAAATTTATTTTTTTCCAGCAATTCTGCAGCCTTTTTTTTTTCTCTTTTTCTCAACACAACAGCACTCTTTTTTTTTTTTTTTATGCTACTCAAAAGAACAAAGCAAGTCAAATGGAAAAAAAGAAGGGTAGAAAGGAGATGAAAAAGGAAAAAAAACGAAACAAAGGGATGGAAATAAGGAAGAAAGGAGGAAGACAGAATGAGGAGAATGGAAATGAAAGGAAAATAGAAGCAACAGAGAAAGGCAAAAAAAAAATGAAAACACCAAGAGGATAGAACTTGAAAGCTAGTAAACCTTAGCTTTGATGCCACTTGATATAAGAGGAATGAACGGATCGGTTAGAATCAAGTAACAAATAGACGGTTGATCTAGGTAGGATCTTAACAGAACCTGTCTCTTACAACCCTAGCCATGAAGACACCACAAGGTTGATCAATCCCTTGATAGTATCAAGTATTCTCACGAGAATACAAGGATGGAAGCAAAGCTCACACAGAGAGAAATAAACTCAATTCTCATTCATCTAAGTCTTTATTTCAAGTACAAAAACGTAGCCTATATATAGGCAACCATAGAACACACTCTAGAATCAACATCTTAATACATAAATGCTAGAGATGATGCCTCATTAATGATTATTTGACTATGGGAGGCATCATTTATTACATAAAAATAAAATAAAATAACTTAAACTTCAAGAACAACTTTGCTATTTGAAAATAGGAAACTAATTAAAACTCCCTGATTAGATCATTGAGCTCAAGCTTCATTCTCCATCACCAAGAGGCTAAGGGGGTTTAGCCTCTCATGCCTTCAAACCAATCGCAATCGCTCCAGGAATAAACAGCCATGGTTGAAGCTAAAAATGAAGTTGGAAAAATGGATAAGAAGGGTGTTGGAATGGTTTGACAGGTCCAAAATTTCAGAAAATATGAAAAGATGAAGAAAAATGGAAGTTTTGGGTGTAGGATCAATGGAGACTTGAGAGGAAAAGATGGAGACTCAACCTTGTGCAAATCTATAGAATGGAAGAGTATCTTTTTATGGTGGCTGCCCTTAGGTATGAAAGCTCAGAAACCTATTTCAAAATGCACAGCTTCACTTAACGCACTCAGGTCGCGATCCCAAGAATGTAAGGTCGTGACTCGGGGGGGTCAGGTCATGACCTGATAAGTTCCATGTCGTGACCCGGGAAGACAGAGAGCTCTCATCTTGACTTGGGTCCAAAACACGTAATTTCACTAAGAGGCATCCAGGTCGCGACCTGGGGAGGCATAACACTCCCAGCTTTTTTGTTTTGGTCCTTGTAACATTTTGGCTCCATCCATGCTCCATCATGATTCTTAGGACCTTCTCCAATTGCTTGAAAATCACAACAAAGAGCTTTGTAAAGACCAACTGATTACAGATCAAAGAAATTAAAATTTAGAAGAGAAAAATGACTCTTTTTACCCCTTAAACAGCAAAATGCAATGCATGACTCAATATAATCAAATGGATATAAATACACACATAATGAGGGTAAAATTGTTACAAAACATTAGAAAACACTTGAGAAAACCATATAAAGATTGGGTTCTATCACCTACCAACTTGAAAGAGTTGAGATCCTTTTCAAGACATGTGGAGTTTTATAGAAGATTCATTAAAGACTTCAGTAAAATTGCTCTACCTCTATCTAAACTGTTGCAGAAGGATGTTGATTTTCAATTTGATCATGAATGTGAGTTGGCTTTTAATGAACTGAGGAATATGCTAGTTACTCCTCCCATTTTGACCTCTCCCAATTGGGAATTGCCTTTTGAAATTTCATGTGATGCATTAAATTTAAGTGTGGGGGTAATGTTGGGTTAAAGGGATGGTTTTGCTTTTAAAGTAATTGCCTATGCTTCTAAAACCCTTGATGCAGCTCAAATAAATTACACCACTATTGAAATGGAATTACTTGCTATTGTCTTTGCACTTGACAAATTTAGACCTTATCTCATAAATTCCAAAGTGGTTGTGTACACAGATCATGCAGCAGTAAAGTATCTGTTCCACAAACCTTAATCAAAGCCAAGGCTTTTGAGGTGGATGTTACTACTCCAAGAGTTTGATTTAGAAGTAAAAGATAGAGCTGGCAATGTGAACCATGTTGCAAATCACTTGAGTAGACTACCACTAGAGACTAGGTAAAAGATAGAGCTGGCAATGTGAACCATGTTGCAAATCACTTAAGTAGACTACTACTAGAGACTAGGGGAGTATTAGATTTTGATACTATTTGTGATTCATTCCCTGATCAGTCTTTATGTGCTTTATCTATTTCTCAGCCATGGTTTGCTCATTTAGTGAACTATCTTGCCACAGGCCTAGTCCCTTCTTATTTAACTCCTTTTTAGATTCAAAAGCTTAAGAGTAAAGCCTCCTACCACATTTGGAATCTACCACATTTATGAAAAATATGTTCTGACCAAGTAATCAGAAGGTGCATTCCTGAAGCTGAGGCTTGTGCTATATTAGAAGCTTGTCATAATACACTATGTGGGGGACATTTCAATGCTAAGAAGATGGCTAGGAAAGTGTTGGATGCTGGTTTTTATTAGCCCACCCTATTTAGAGATTCTTTTACCTATTATTGTAAGGCATGTGATGAATACCAAAGATTTAGGGGGGGTGAGTAGGAGAAATGAAATGCCATAACAATCCATCCTTTGTTGTGAGATTTTTTATGCTTGGGGGATAGACTTCATAGGACCATTCCCACCTTCTCATGGTTACACTTATATCCTGTTACTTATATACTATCTTTTTAGATGGGTAGTACCAATTCCAACAAGAAAAGATGATGCACCCACTGTTTCCAAGTTTCTGAGGTCTAAAATCTTTAGTAGATTTGGTGTACCCAAGGTGTTGATTAGTGATCAAGGAACCCACTTTTGCAACAAGTTGCTTACTAACTTGTTAGCTAAATATGGTTGGATAATGCATTATGGGCCTACCGCATCGCCTATAAACACCAATCGGGATGTCTCCATACCGGATTATCCATGGGAAGTCATGTCATATATTGGTGGGAATTGGAGCATAGGACATATTGGGCGGTCAAGAGCTACAATGCTGATTTTGAGGAAGCTGGTTTGAATAGACTTCTTCAAATTCAAGAGTTAGAAGAGATGAGGTTGGATGCCTATAATAGCTCTAACATCTACAAGTAAAAGACCAAGCTCATTCATGATGCCAACATCCTACGAAAGCAATTTAAGGGGGGGATGATAAAGTGCTGAGGTACCAAGCCCGGTTTAGGTTCAAAAAGGGCAAGTTCAAGACAAGTTGGGATGGACCTTACATAGAAGTAAAGGTAAATGATTTTGGGATGATAGAGCTGAAGGAGGAGGCCACGAGTAAGATGTTCCAATGCAATGGCCATCTTCTCAAGATCTATGAAGAGCCCACACAACCTCCATGAGGCCAGGTCATCTCTTTCCTTTCTCTTTTACTTTTCACATGTCCTTGACTTTTGATTATATTATCTTGCATGTGATTGTTTTGAGTTGTGAAAGGGATGTACCAAATAGAAGTAGAAATTTAAATTTCAATTGTTTATCTTTGTTTTGAATAATTCCCCCTTTGTGCTCTGTTTTGATTTGATTTTAATTCTGTCTTTATCACCAACACACACTCAATTGCATTCTTTAGTTCACCCATCCTTGCATGTTAGCTCTTTTCTTCTCCCTAGAAGGATGATGTGTTGTGCTTTAATCTCGAAATAGATTACACAACTTCCACCTTTGTTGTTTTTGCTTTTGAGCTGTGTTTTGGTATGTGACTGTATGCTGCAATGAGGACATTACTTTGAGTTGTTTAGGGAAGGGAGGATTTCTAGTTGAGCTTAATTTGGGTATTGTGATTTGTTTTGTTGGGTTACTCCTTGTTGTGGGGGTTCTTGCTGAACTTGCCAAAATTTTGAAAGTTTTCCCAATCTTCCATTACTTGCTTTTGAGTCTTGCGAATTATTGAAAATCTAGTGATGGATTGCTGAGTTAGGTTGTTTTATAGTTATTTTGGTGAGTGAAGGTGGTATAGGAACTTAGATCTGAGGTTGTTTAGGATTTAGAGACTCAAAGAGCCCTTTGTGAATCCAGGTCGTGACTTCGCTATCTTCATGTCGCGACTTGGAGGAAAAGCTGAGAAGGGAGCTCTCTGTGAAATGAAGTCATGACCTCACTGTTTTAGGTCGCGACTTGGGAAAAGGAAATAGGAAGGCTCTTTGTGAACTAAGGTCACGACCTCACTGTCTTAGGTCGTGACCTAGAGCCCCTCTGAAGCCCTAAATTCCCCTCTATTTGCTAAAGTAGCGACCTGGATACCATCAAGTCACGATGTGATGGGAAAAAAAAAATCAGAAAATCTTACTGTGAAACCACTCTCTATCCTTAAGTTTTTAATCCTATTTACCATCATACCTCTTGAAACTACCCTAGGCTTTTTCTAGATACATTTAAGGGCCTCCAACCCTAATGCCCTTTTGTAATTGCACACCCTAAATCCCTTTCCTCCTTTCCATTCTCTTCATTCTGCATATTCTCTCTACTTTCTCCCAACAAAAGTCGTGACCTGATTCTGCATCTTTGGACTTGCTCTCATCCTACCTCCTCAAGCCAAACACCTAAAATATCTCCCTAAATCTGATACCCAATCTACATCTGAGGACTCTATTCCGATTCCAACCTTGCAAGGACGTTGCTGCAGTTTGAAAATTGCATTCTTCTCACTTTTTTTGCATGCCCACACTCCTTCTTCCACTTTCCTCAAGGTATTTTCAGTTTCTTTGTAGTTCTTGTAGTTTGGTTTCTTGTTTTCTGCATTTTGTAAGTTCTAGATAGGTTTTCTCTTGTTAGGTTTAGGTTTAACTGAGTGGAATGTGGGATTTCTGTTGGGATTGCTTCTATTCTGGCTCTAGGACTGTTTTGAAACGTTAATTACTGGGAAAAAAACTGGTTTTGAATGGACTGAATTCGGATTGCCTGCGATTTCTAAAAATTCTGGCATCTAGATTACAACCTGAAGACCTTCAGGTCATGACATGGGGGCACTGTGTTGGTTTTAAACTGCTAAACCCACTTCTATTTCTGCCTATTGTAATTTCTGTTGGATCTTTGATGATTAACCTTAAATGACTTTGAAAGAACTTGATTTTGAACAATTGAACAATTAGAAAATTTGAGTTTTGAAAAGAATTCCCAATTGTTTTTAAGATGAAAGTTCTCTCATTTTGAAGCTTAAAGGTTTTCCAAGATTGGTCCGAGACCTAGTTGAATTGTTTAGAATCTTTAGGGAGTAAGGGTTTTCTAGGATCAGTGTTAGGCATTTTTTTCTTTTGTTTTATGTTTTATTTTTTGTTTAGTTTATTTGTTTGTTTAACCTCGTGCATAGATGCCTTGCACCAAGAACCCAGACACTCCTAGAAAGGCTCACTCCCGAGATGGGCCCCAACTCATAAGGGCAGAAGCAGGAAGCATGTTTACGAATTGAGGGTGGTACAAGAAAGGCATTTCCCAGAAACCAATGAGTTTGACTTTTATAAGCTTGCAATTGACCAATGCTTTAGGGAGCTTATGAAGAAAAGAGCCAAGGTCAATCTGACCTTGGTCAAGGAGTTCTACAGCTATTCTGATCTGGAGAGGCACGTGGGGATCAACTTTAGAAGGAAAGAGTGTTATGTCAGTGAGGCTGATGTTCAGTCCTTTTATAAGTTGCCTAATGTTCCTAACTGCCAGTTCCAGCATTTTAAGACCATACTTGATAAAGTCCCTTGGAATAAGGTATTTCAAACAATCAGAATTAAAAGGAGCTGGCTTCACTGTTAGGGAGAATAGGAAATATTGTTTCAAGCACAAGAATATGAACAATGAGGCTAGGATTTGGTTGAACTTTATGTCATACAATGTGATGCCAACAGCCCAAATCTCTGATGTTTCCCAAGAGGGTGCCCTTCTCATGACCAAGCAGGCGGTGGACACCTCTATTATAGCCCTTGACCAGATTGCATATTGTGTTAACAATGTCCAGACTCTCTTGGTGTTCCCTCATCTAATCACTGATTTATATATAGTAAAGGGAATACCATTGCAAAAGACCGACCTTACCCTGGAGCCCACCCCCTGCTAGGTGCTATACCGCTTCGAAGTCTAATAGGGGGGCTGCAGAGTTAAGGAGTAGAAAAAGAGGGAAGAGGGTGGCCAAGGAAGATCCTAAGGAGGAGGCAGCTAAGGATAGCTCTAGTATCACCCTCACCTCCTTAAGTAAGTAGATAGCCGCTCTTAGTCAACAAGTGATTAGTGTGAGCTAGGAACTCCAAGAACCAAAGGCTATCTCCATGACTAATGAGTATTAGAAGGCAAAGGTTTATGGATCCTTTGATGCTGGAGATGGCCAAAGCTCTAAATGTCACTCTTTCTCTGGGTTACGAGCAAGCTTTTTGGCAGAACTCCATTCCTGCCATAGGCTTTTTCTATAAGGGTCCGGGGCAATCTTCTGGTGCTAAGGCTTGTCCAATGGAGATAGGAGGTGAAGCTGATGAGGGGGAGGACGAAGGAAGGGAGGAGGAAGATTGATTGTCTTTTTGTCTTTGATTCTATTTAGGGGAGAGAGAGAGAGAGAGCTGTAAGAGTGTTTGTCTTTTTTGTTTCTTTTCTTTTGCTGAGAACTCTATAATTAATTTTACTCTGTTGATGTGTTGAGACTTTATTTTAATAAATGGGTTGTGTTATTTATGCTTATTTGGTTGCTGCTGTTCTTTTTTCCTTTCCCATTGATAGTGAGGACACTGCCAAGTTTAAGTATGGGGGAGGGCCTTTTGATACTTGTTGCATGCTCCAATGTTTGCTTTATCTTTTACAAAATTTTAGCAAAATTTTTTTTTGAAATTCAATCTTTCATCACCAATCTTTAGTTTTTGAATTGGTTTTGGGTGATGAATTGCTGTGAATTAGACAAATTTCAATTGTTTGTTACTTGCTGAAGAGGTTGTGCATGTCAAAATTTGTTTGGCTTTGAAATTTTTCGTTTTGGTAGCTTTCTGTGAAGCCAAGTCACGACCTCACTTCTTTAGGTCATGATGTGAAATGGATTCTTGATAAGGGAAGACTCTCTGTGTCTTCAGGTCACGACCTGAACCCCTAGTTAAAGTTGGTGCTCTCTGTGATTCCAGGTCGTGACCACACTGCTTCAAGCTGTGACCTAGACCCTAGTTCTGTACATCCATTTCCCTTCTCTTTGCTTTTTGCAATGCTGTATAGAAGGAACATTTTTAAGCTACCTTTGTGCCTTTTTCAAGCAAAATCATTGCTTTTTTAATCCAACCTCATTGCATCAAACAGTTTTCTTAAAAACCATGCCCATCCCTGAGCTTTTAAAAATTTTGGATTTTGAAAATGATTTCTTTAAGACTTTATAGGTACTTTTGGGATCTATCTATGTTCTTAAGTGATTATTTTGATCTTTTTAATCATCATCCTATGGTTCTCTTTTGTGATAAGTGTCCTAATAATGCCTTGTGGCCAATGCATGTTGATTGAAACTTTGTGTATGAGCAGTTGAGATATGAACCCCTTGTTAGAAGGATATTCTTGAGCCTTAATTCCTAAATTGAGTGATTATTCATGTGGTTTGCATTCTCTAGAACTTGTTTTAGCTCTTGGTCTAAATTACATGTGCATTTGTGATTTTGAATATGATAGAGGTATTCTTTTCTACACCTTTTTACCCAAACACAATCCATAAACATCTATCCATTGTTCAACCCTTTTGATCCTTTACTTCTTTCATTTCATTTACCATCTCAAGTGTTTGAACTACAATTTTAATTGAGTTGATTTTATCTTGATAATTGAGATATACTAACCTTCATGGGTTTTTATTGGGAATTTTAGTTTTGATTCAAAAACAAAAGAAAGAAGAAGAAGAAGAAGAAGGAGAAGAAAGGAAGAAAGCAAAACGAAAAGAAAAGTGAAAAAAACACACACACACACACACAAGCTATAGCAACAAAATAAAGTTGAATAAAGTATTCCCTTGGTGGTAGAAGGTTAAGATCTGAACTTCTTTGTCTAAGAATAGATAATATTTGACTCACATCACTTTAGCCCTTGACACTCAATTTCATCATATTTCCATTCCATCTAGCCTTTCCATCACTACAACTTAAAAGTTCTCTTGATTCTTTACATGAATGCTAAATGGTAGTGGATATTTTAGAGCTATTACGAGCTTATGGTAGGGTATTTGCAACTTGGATTTTGAGTGAAAAGAACCCCAATGAGGAGAGATGAGAGAGTTAAACACTTATACCCCTTGAGCAACCTCTAGTGTTCATGCATTTAGAATCAATTGTACCTTGCATCTAATTACTTGGCATTGTTCATGTTATCATTTTTCCTTTTCTAAAAGATACTGATTGATTGGTTCTTGAGATCATTTTTGAGCATGCTAATTTCCTCTTTGTGCCTGTACTTTCTTTGGAATGATTCAAGTCTTTGTCCAGGAGTACAAAGGTTCAAGTGTGGAGAAGTGATAGAACCCCATCTTTACATGATTTTCTTAAGTGTTTTCTGGTATTTTGTAATACTTTTGCTCTCATCTTGCATGCATTTATACCTTTTTGATTATGTCAATTGATGCATTGCATTTTGTTGACTTAAGGATAAAAAAAGGGTCAATTATCTCGTCTAAACTATAAATGCCCTGATATTTAATTTATTTAATCTTTACAAAGTTCTTTGTGTAACATCCTAACTTTTGAGCCTAGAAGTACCAGAATTAGCCTGAATTGGATAGGCTACTAGACCTTTTTTAGCATAAGTCCTAAAAATGAGAAAGAAAATCAAAACAGTTTCAGGGACTAAATTGCAAAATAAGAAAGTTACTAGGGGCCAAACATGTAAGAATGTTGAGGTTCCAGGAGAGTTTCAAAGGCCCAAAAAAAGAAAACAAAGGTTAGATACAGGCCAAAGGTTAAGTTAGAAGCCTCAAAGAGATGTTTTATGAGATTAAGTCTAAGCACGGAGTAAATCGTAACTTCAGAAAGTTATAGCCAATAAGGGTAAAAATAGAAAGTATACAGAAAATTCCAAGAAAATCTCATAAAATGGGAAATAATATTCTAAGACTCTTTTATGAAGAGAAATGACAAAAATACCCCTGAGGCTACTTAAATAGAATTTATAAGATTATGACCAGTAAAAAGGACACTATTTGAGGTAATTATTTGAGATAGCCAGAGACCCAAAAATGTATGCAAAAATGAGGTTAAATAGTTAAAAGGCTGTACTAATTTATAAAATTAGTCTTGCTCCTAGAAGGCCAGTGGAATGGCTTTAATAAAATATAAAGCCAATTATACCAATAAAAAGGTATTTTAAAGAATGATTTTTAAGTGGGGCCTACAGGATGAGTTATGGCTTGAGAAAATTTGTAGGTTTTCTCTCAAGGTAAAAGGAATTTTTGGAGTAAAGAAAATAATTTTCAGAGCTTCAGAAAGCCAAGAAAAAATTCTGATAATTGAAAGCCAAATAAATAGAGGAAAATGTCTAAAGGAAAGACAAAAGTAATGGTGGCTCATTAATGCACTATGTGGAGTAATTATGAATAGAAGTAATTGAGATGCCACTTGTCAAGCCCCCTATGGAGAGGATTTTGACTTTTGATCTTCTTGTATTTTAATTAAGTTTAGATTAATTTTAAGCTTGGATATTAGCTAGGATTGCACAAGAAGTTAACACCTCATTCTTGTATTTATTATGGTTGTTGGGATATTTTGGCTATAAATTGGTGAGAACCCGCAAGGGAAAAATCCCACGAACCCACAACCGATTGAATATACGCACCCCAAGAACGTAAACAAAGGTCAGCTGATCCACTTGAACCCTTGAACACGGGAGAACAAGGACCCAAAGTGTTGAAAGACGCCACAAGGTTGATCAAGCCTTGATAAGTCTGTTAGTTCAATGAAGAACCCTAGAGAGAACCCCTCTCAAGTCAGAAATTGCAAAATGCAAGTTTTTCATTCAAATTCCAATCTGCCTCCAAAATGAGGGTTACAATATCTTATAGAGGATACATTCAGAAATCTGACCTAAAAAGCATTAAATGCAATCTTGAAAATCAAAATATAAAATACTAACTTAAATAAAATCATAAGGACTTGATTTAGGTAACTTGGAAACTCAAAATTCAAATCTGCCAACTAATTATGAATTTTCGTTCAAATGCATTTAATGAAATATAATCAGCATATCAGGCCCAAGATATGATTAATTAGGCCCAAATGAGTCTTCTCATGTGTTATACTTGATCCAAGCTCTTTAGATTGAAGTCTCCAAGCCCAAGATATGATCAGCAGCTTTCTTTTTCAGCCCAAATGACATTAGAGACGTCCTCAGCATTTTCATCCAGATTTGATGCTCCAACAAATGCCATTTGCTTTGTCAAGGTGTCTTGCACTAGCCCGCTCAAAGCTTCCTTAATTCTTTTAGCTCTTGCTCTTGTGATTGGTCCAGTTGGGATTTGCAATGGATCATTAGAAGTTGAGGAGTTAGCTTACTGTATCACATCATTCCCTCTCTCCTGAAAAGGATTCGACCTCGAATCATCACCTGCATCAAAAGGAGATAAATCAGCCATATTGAAAGTAGCACTAACATTATACTCACCAGGTAAATCAATTTTGTAAGCATTGTTATTGATTCTTTCAAGCACTTGAAATGGACCATCTCCTCTTGGAGCTAATTTGGACTTTCTTTGAGCTAGAAATCTTTCTTTCCTCATATGCACCCACACCCAATCACCAGGTTCAAAGAGAACACGCCTTCTTCCTTTGTTAGCCTTGGATGCATATTGCTCATTTTTCTTCTCGATTTGTTGTTTCACTTTTTGATGAAGTTGTTTCACTGTTTCAGCTTTCTTTGTCCCATCAAGACTTGCCCTCTCATCAATAGGCAATGGTAATAAATCCAAAGGAGTTAGTGGATTAAAACCATACACTATTTCAAAAGGAGAATAATCAGTAGATGAATGCACACTCCTATTGTAAGCAAATTCAATGAATGACAAGCAATTTTCCCAATTCTTTAAGTTCTTTTGAATCATAGTTCTAAGCAATTGAGTTAAAGTTCTATTAACTACTTCAGTTTGTCCATCAGTTTGTGGATGACAAGCAGTAGAAAACAATAATTTAGTACCAAGCTTACCCCACAAAACCCTCCAAAAATGACTCAAGAATTTTGTATCCCTATCAGAAACAATACTTTTAGGAACACCATGAAGTCTTACAATTTTCTTAAAGAACAAGTCAGCAATATATGTGGCATCATCAGTTTTATGGCAAGGAATAAAATGTGCCATTTTAGAAAATCTGTCAACAACCACAAATATGGAATCCATTCCCTTTCTCGACCTAGGTAAACCCAAACAAAATCCATTGATATATCTACCCAAGGTTCACTAGGCACAGGTAATGGGGTGTACAAACCATGTGGCAAGACTCTAGATTTAGCCCTTTTACAAGTTATGCATTTAGCACAAATTCTTTCCACATCACGTTTCATTTTAGGCCAAAAGAAATGTTCATGCAGAACATCCAAAGTCTTTTTCACACCAAAGTGACCCATTAATCCTCCCCCATGTGCTTCTCTCACAAGTAATTCTCGCAAAGAACATTGAGGCACACACAATCTGTTTTCTTTAAACAAGTACCCATCAATCCTATAAAACTTTTCAAATGCTTTCTTTTCACAAGCAAGAAACACTTTAGCAAAGTCAGCATCAGTGGCATACAATTCCTTGATATATTCAAAACCAAGCAACCTAGCATTTAGAGTAGTAAGAAGAGTATACCTTCTTGACAATGCATCAGCCACCACATTTTCTTTACCTTTCTTGTATTTGATGACATATGGAAATGTCTCGATAAATTCCAGCCACCTTGCATGTCTTTTGTTCAGCTTACTTTGACCCTTGATGTGCTTCAAAGACTGATGATCAGTGTGAATAACAAATTGTTTAGGCCAAAGGTAGTGTTGCCAATTCTCCAATGCTCTTTTGAGTGCATAAAGGTCCTTGTCATAAGTTGGATATTTCAAGGCTGCTCCGTTTAGCTTTTCACTAAAATATGCCAGCGGCTTTCCTTCCTGCATTAAAACAGCTCCTATTCCAACTCCAGATGCATCACATTCAATCTCAAAAGTTTTATTAAAGTCAGGCAATATTAGCACAGGTGCAGAACACAATTTTTCCTGAAGTTTATTGAATGCATCATCTTGTGCTTTATCCCATTTGAAACCAACAGATTTTTTAATGACCTCAGTGAGTGGTGCAGCAAATGTGCTAAAATCCTTCACAAAGCGCCTATAAAAACTAGCCAGACCATGAAAACTCCTCACCTCAGTTATGCTTTTGGGTGTTGGCCATTCTTTTATAGCTCTTATCTTTTCTTCATCAACTTCTATCCCTTTAGCACTCACCACAAAGCCAAGAAAGACATTTTATTCATACAAAAATCACACTTCTTCAGATTTGCAAACAATTTTTCCTTTCTCAAAACATCAAGCACACAATGCAAATGATTCAAATGCTCATCAAGATTCTTACTGTAAATCAGAATGTCATCAAAATAAACCACAACAAATTTTCCAATGAAAGCACGCAAAACATGATTCATTAATCTCATGAAAGTGCTAGGTGCATTAGTTAACCCAAATGGCATAACTAACCATTCATACAAACCATGTTTTGTTTTGAAAGCAGTTTTCCATTCATCCCCTTCCCTCATTCTAATTTGATGATACCCAGATTTCAAATCAATCTTAGAAAAGACAATAAAACCATGCAATTCATCAAGCATATCATCTAATCTAGGAATAGGATGGCGATACTTTACAGTGATATTATTCACAGCTCTGCAATCAATGCACATCCTCCAAGTTTCATCTTTCTTTGGAACCAAAAGTACCGGAACAGCACAAGGACTCAAGCTTTCTCTAACATATCCCTTTGCCATGAGCTCTTCCACTTGCTTTTGAAGCTCCTTTGTCTCTTCTGGATTGCTTCTATAGGCTGGCCTATTAGGAATTGTTGCCCCTGGAATGAAATCAATTTGATGTTCAATTCCTCTACTGGGTGGTAATCCAGGTGGAATTTCTCCTGGGAACACATCATCATATTCCTGCAATAAAGAACCAACAACACTTGGAAAGGAAGAGTTAATGCCATTAGTACTCAAAAAGGATTCCTTGTAAATAAGGAGAAGCAGATGTTGTTCCGCCAAAAAGGCACTCCTCACTTCACTTTCTTTTGCATAAAAACTCAATTTCTTCTTCTCTTTTCTCTCTTCATTTTTTTTTCTGAAATTCTTTTTTTGAACTCTTATCTTTTCTCTCTTTTTCACTCTCATTTCTTTTTTATGTCTCTCTCACATTTTTCTTATTTTTCATATCACACTCTTTTTTATCTCTCTCTTTTTTCATCTTAAGTTGATCCTCATACACTTGCTTTGGGGTCAACGGTACAAGAGTAATGGGTCTATTGCTCATTACAAAAGAATATCTATTTGTAAGCCCATCTTTCTTTACCTTTCTATCAAATTCCCAAGGTCTCCCCAAAAGTATATGTCCAGCATGCATAGGAACAACATCACATAATATTTCATCACAATACTTTCCAATTGAGAAAGAAACAAGAACTTGCTTATCAACTTTAATTTCCCCACATTCATTCAACCATTGTAGCTTGTATGGTCTAGGGTGTCTAACAGTAGGCAAATTCAATTTCTCAACCATTGTAGTGCTTGCAGCATTTGTAACACTCCCACCATCAATTATCAAACTACATACCAAGTTTAAAGTTCCCATCTTCAAATGTAAGTGGGTTAATAATAATGCTGTGTAAGTAGATGAAGAATTTGGATTTGTTTCGGTTGATCTTGAGAGGGTTGGATCTAGATGAGCCATTTATTTTAGCAAGTCAAGTAAAACAAGTGTTTTATGTTACTGATCTAGCAAAAAAGAAATTGTCTATCATGCCCCACGGTAAAAGTTAAGGAGTTGGTGGAGATGACAGTGACTCAGAGTTTAATCTTGATGAAACCCTACCTTTCATAGCTAATCGACCTAAAACAGTTAAATTAGATTTGGTAGATGATGACTATGCTGTTAGAGATGATCATTGTGAAGGAATTTGGAAGGATAATCATTGCAAGGCTTAAATAAATTATTTGATGTTTTTTATTAAATTCATTTCATATTTATCATTTATTCATAATGTGATGTTTTTTTGTTAAATATACTTGATGTTTTATGTTAACTTTACTTGATGTTTCTTATTCTTACATTTATTGGTTGTTCTTTGAACAGGAAATGGACGGATCCAGTCAACAGGGTTCTGACAAGGATAGCTCCTTTATTACCAAGAGGAAGGGTAAAGGGCCAATCCATATGAGGCATTTGGCTTTATGTGATGAGACCACAAAGCCCATGAGGATTATAGTAGAGTTTCATATTGATTTGAAAGCTATAGGTCCTTAAGGGGCTCAATTTACTAGTTATATAGGTTATCTCGCACGGAGTAAGATTAGGATTGACATTCGTAATTGGAGGATGGGGGACAAAGATTTGAAGCAAACCATTTGGGAGGATATTTTGGTACATTACGAATTCTTTTCTCTATTTGTTTTGATTATAATTGTTTATTTACTTATAATTCTATTGTATTGTCTTGCAGCTGAGATTTGATATTCCCGCAATTGAGAAAATGAGAGACTATCTGTTTAAGCAATTTGATGAATGGTGGAGGGATTTTATATCCATGCTTACAAGAGAGTATCTTTGTGGAAAAAGAAAGGCTGAGCATTCTAAGAATCGATACTCTTTATTAGTGACGAGGCATGGGAGAGGTTTGTGAAGCAACGTGAAGACCCTACATTTCAGGTTTGGTTTCTTCAAACTTAGTTTTTAATCAATTTATATTTTATTTAAGTAAACTAATTTTGGTGAATTTGTTTCATTGTCATAGGCACTGAGTAAGAGGAACCAGTAAATATCTGAGCAAAATGTATACCCACATACCATGTCTCGTGCAGAATACTATGGGTTGGAAAGAAGTATGATGGAGGAGCGGAAAAAGAATGCACAGATGGCTACTGCTTGAGATCCTACTAGCTATATTACACTCATTCAGCATCCTTCTCGCCAAGAAAAATAGAAGGTGGCGAGGATTAAAAGGGGTCAATATATTACTCCAGAGTCTACTGTTGTTGCTGAGAGGATTGTAAGTAATATTTATGCATTATACTTCATTAAGCGCTTTTTTCAATTATCTTAAATTGAATTTGTTGCTTTAATGTTATAGGATACTCTTGAGGAGCAATTATCCCAAGATAGATTCATTCCTCATGGATGGATGGATATCTGATATAAGGAACGGATACGGATCGGCTAGAAACAAGTTAGGAAACTAGACGAACGATCGAAGGTAGGACCTTAAGAGAACCTGTCTCTTACAACCCTAGCCATGGAGATACCACAAGGATGATCAATCCTTGATACATTCGAGTATTCTCACGAGAATACGAGGCGGCAAGCAAAGCTCACTCAAGAGAAATAAAATTCTCTAAAATTCATTCATTCAAATCTGATTTTAAGTACAAAAACGTAGCCTATATATAGGCAACCATAGAACACTCTACAATCAGCATCTTAAGACATAAATGCTAGGGATGATGCCTCATTAATGATTATTTGACTATGGGAGGCATCATTTCTTACATAGAAATAAAAGGAAATAACTTAAACTTCAAGAACAAATATGCTATTTGAAAATAGGAAAACTGTAAATAGGAAACTAATTAAAACAAACAGAATCCTAATTAATGTCAATAATATCACTCTTGATGCTTCTTGAATCTTCTTGGACCTTCCAAACGGACCTTCATTGCTATTCACGTCCAGAACCATAAATGGGCCTTTTAGACATCCATTTGGGCTTGAATGTGGTTGAATCACGTTATGGAATTCCCATGGTCCATAGCATAATGCATTTGGGCTCCAATTTAAAAGATTATAGCTCCAATGGACTCCTCCATGCATATATAATTGTGTTGGGCCTTCAACAACATGAAAACTGACTTTAAATGCTCCTTTTGGGCTCTTAGAACGTGCTCTTATCTTTCTCAAGGTCCAAATGTTCATACTCCAATGACTTATATGCCATGGTGGTTTTCGGGGTGGCCTTCCATATGTCACGTTAAGCTCCGCATGTATCCGTGTCATCATCCAAGGAATGATCCATGTCCTCCTCCATGTAAGCATTCTAGAGCTATAAATCCCTTGAACATTCTGGAGGGCTTGCTAGGTTTCTAATTGAGGGAGTGTTATTTGGGCTTCATGACCTTCATATTCAACGCCTCCTCGTATGCTATCAATATCTTAGCCACTGCTATTGGAAAAGCTGACCAGCTCGACAGAATCAGAGGGGCCCCAAAAGGGATTGGCATTAAATAATTCTTTGGCCCTGGCTCATGAAGAAGTACTGGATTATCCTTTGCTAACATGGTATCTAAAGAGGAGCTCAACCAACAGTTACAAGAAAAGAAACGGAAACGGAGAGTTCGAGTTGAACTCAGTGAACAACACAAGGCGGAGATGCAAAAGATACGTGAGGAGTTCAATCTCAAGTTTCAGCAGGCTATGATGATTATGGGTATGACCGAATTCCAAATGCCCCGAGTGTTTAAACCTTCCCAAGTAATAAGCACACATCTTCTCAAATCTTCTAAAGGTTCATTTCATCAATTTAACTTATTTAATGTGCCTTGACTAATTTCTTTTTATGTTTTAGGGTTCACCTATGATGAAAAGCAAGAATAGCAATAATAATCAGACGCAGCAGCAATTGATAGTGTTTTGACCTTGACCCTAGCCCTGACCTTGTCGAAGATGATGAAATGCCATGTGCTCTTTATGTGGACTTTAAAGATCACTGTTCATGTCGTTAATGGTCAAACATTCTTGGGCACTACGATCCATAGTAAGAAAGTTATGAAGGATCAAGTGATGGTGACAGTGGATAGGATTCTTCGTGGTCATGGTGGTACACCAGTGCCCAACCCTACTGATAAGGTTCAACTATTGGCTCAGGCTAAAGGACATTTCATTTTGTGGCCAAAGAGACTTGTTGGAAAGCCATTGACGAAGAAGGTGACATCGAAGAAGGTGACAAAGAGTGCATCATCAAATCTTGTCCTCCTACCTCTTCCTCATGACGTTGCGGTTATGTATTCCAGTTTGGCGCTTCTTCATTCCATGGTGGCAAACATGGAGAAGCCCCTTACTTTCAAGATGCCACTGGGGATTGTGGGTTCAGATGTAACATACAACTTCACCATTAACAAAAAGGACCTCGTTTAGTTCCTCAACCTTGAGGAGCTAGATATGGTTTTCATGTAGCTGGCTATTTTGTAAGTTACAAGATCATTTTCTTATTTCATGTTATACTTATACATGTCCTAATGTTTTTTATTTGAACAACAGGCACTTTACTCAAATCTGTCAGCAATGAGGACTCGAAGGAACATATGGTTTTATGTGTCCTCAAAGGGTGTAGAAAAAAGTCAATACTATGGAAGCGAGGTCGATCTACATGATGACCACAATGACTCAGACAAGAAAGTAAATATATTTTGCACCTTACATGGAATGATAAGTATATTATTGTATTTGAGATACACAAGTTATATATAGGATTATAATTAACATGGTTCGTATTTTACAATTATCATTAGACCCTAATTATTTATGCCCTTTTTTATAACAAAGTCTACTGATTTGATTCCCTCTGTGGAAGTCCAACTGAAGAAATCAAAGATGTTATCGACACGTTATTTTATGTTTATATATTTATTACATATAAAGTTTATAAAAACGTGCTCTAATATCAATTTTTTTCATAGTTTCAATGTTGTGGCCATCAAGCAAAATAGGTAACCACCAACCTGGATTCTCCCACAAGTATGTTGTTTTGAGCTAAATATATGCTTATACATCTTTTTCAATAATCAAAGTTAATGTTCATAATCAAAGTCTAATATTCAATTTTATATTTCAGTTTGTTAGTAGTATTATCAACAAGGGAGTGTTGAATGTGGATATTATGTCATCTGTTACGTGAATGACATCATTAAAGTTGGGGTGACTGAGAAATTAAACGAGGTAAATATAGGTTACATTGCATGTACTTTTTTAATTTTTTTCACATTTTTGATAAAGTTGACTAATAACTATGTTATTTTTTATTTACAGGTATTCCAAAATGCTACACCATATCACATGGAGGAAATCAACTTGATGAGGGACACTTTGTCAACAACATTGCTACAGAATTTTGAAAATGTGAAATAGTTAGGTCATTCCTCACGAAGTTTATTGTTACATTATTAACCAGTTGATTATTTGTTGATATATTACGTGATTCAATAAGATTTGGATGTTAGTGTTCATATGGTCATCTTGAAATTGTTTTGCATATTCTGCTCTGTATTTGGGTAAAAGAAATTCACATAGTATGTAAAAAAAAATTAAGTTTTTAATGGCGGTTATTTAACCAAAACCGTCATGGAAAATAGACTTTCCATAGCCGTTTTATATAAAATTGCTATGAAATATTCAACTTTCCATGGCGGTTTTATCTCTGTGAAAGTCTATTTTTCACGGTGGTTGTAAACTGCTGTGTTTTATTCTTCTTTCAACATCGACGATATTCATTTCGCCTCCAAAACCACTGTTAAAAGCCTTTTTTTGGGCAGTGAAGGTGGCTAGAATTTATTGAGACATTTCCATATGTCATCAAATACAAGGTAAAGAAAATGTAGTGGTTGATGTATTGTCAAGAAGGTATACTCTTCTCACTACTCTAAATGCTAGGTTGCTTGGTTTGAACATATCAAGGAATTGTATGGCACTAATGCTGATTTTGCTAAAGTGTTTCTTGCTTGTGAAAAGAAAGCATTTGAAAAGTTTTATAGGATTGATAGGTACTTGTTTAAAGAAAACAGATTGTGTGCACTTTAATGTTCTTTGCGAGAATTACTTGTGAGAGAAGCACATGGGGGAGGATTAATGGGTCACTTTGGTGTGAAAAAGACTTTGGATGTTTTGTATGAACATTTCTTTTGGCCTAAAATGAAATGTGATGTGAAAAGAATATGTGCTAAATGCATAACTTGTAAAAAGGTTAAATTTAGAGTCTTGCCACATGGTTTGTACACCCCATTACCTATGCCTAGTGAACCTTGGGTAGATATATCAATGGATTTTGTTTTAGGTTTACCTAGGTCAAGAAAGGGAATGGATTCCATATTTGTGGTTGTTGACAGATTTTCTAAAATGGCACATTTCATTCCTTGCCATAAAACTGATAATGCCACATATATTGCTGATTTGTTCTTTAGGAAATTGTAAGACTTCATGATGTTCCTAAAAGTATTGTTTCTGATAGGATACAAAATTCTTGAGTCATTTTGGAGGTTTTGTGGGGTAAGCTAGGTACTAAATTATTGTTTTCTACTGCTTATCATCCACAAATTGATGGACAAACTGAAGTAGTTAATAGAACTTTAACTCAATTGCTTAGAACTGTGATTCAAAAGAACTTAAAGAATTGGAAAAATTGCTTTTCATTCATTAATAAATTTACTTACAATAGGAGTGTGCATTCATCTACTGATCATTCTTTTTTGAAATAGTGTATGGTTTTAATCCACTAACTCCTTTGGACTTATTACCATTGCCTATTGATAAGAGGGCAAGTCTTGATGGGACAAAGAAAGCTGAAATAGTGAAACAACTTCATCAAAAAGTGAAACAACAAATTGAAAAGAAAAATGAGCAACATGCATCCAAGGCTAACAAAGGAAGAAGGCGTCTTCTCTTTGAACCTGGTGATTGGGTATGGGTGCATATGAGGAAAGAAAGATTTCCAGCTTAACGAAAGTCCAAATTAGCTCAAAGAGGAGATGGTCCATTTCAAGTGCTTGAAAGAATCAATGACGATGCTTACCAAATTGATTTACCTTGTGAGTATAATGTTAGTGCTACTTTCAATATGGCTAATTTGTCTCCTTTTGATGCAGGTGATGATTCGAGGTCGAATCCTTTTCAGGAGAGAGGGAATGATGCGACACAGCAAGCTAATGATCCATTACAAATCCCAACTGGACCAATCACAAGAGCAAGAGCTAAAAGAATTAAGCTTTGAGTGGGCTAGTGCAAGACATCTTGACAAAGCAAATGGCATTTGTTGGAGCATTAAATCTGGATGAAAATGCTAACGACGTCACTAACATCATTTGGGCTGAAAATGGAGCTGCTAATCATATTTTGGGCTTGGAGACTTCAATTTAAGGAGCTTGGATCAAGTATAACACATGAGAAGACTCATCTAGGCCTAATTAATCATATTTTGGGCTTGATATGCTGATTATATTTCATTAAATGCATTTGAGCGAAAATTCATAATTAATTGGCAGATTTGACTTTTGAGTTTTCAAGTTACCTAAATCAAGCCCTTATTATTTTATTTAAGTTAGATTTTATATTTTGATTTTCTAGATTGCATTTAATGCTTTTTATGTCAGATTTCTAAATGTATCTTTTATAAGCCCTCATTTTAGAGGCCGATTTTGGAATTTGAATGAAAAGGTTTTGCAATTTCTGACTTGAGAGGGATTCTCTCAAGGGTTCTTCATTGAACTAACAGACTTATGAAGGCTTGATCAACCTTGTGGCGTCTTTTAATACTTTGGGTCCTTGCTCTTTTGTGTTCAAGTGGTTCACTAGACCTTTGTTTATGTTCTTGGGGTACACATATTCGGATTGGTTGTGGGTTTGTGGAATTTTTCTGGGGTTCTCACCAGAAACTATCTGAGGCTCAGTTTCTACAAACACAACATGTGTGGATTCTTCCATAGTTTCAATGCGTTGGTTGTAGATTCTGAAAACTTTGCTCTGATTTGAATAACCAAGGAATATTCCTTTATTTGATCTAGGATCAAATTTCCAAGGTTCTTTTTGTGCGAACAAAGTATTTGCTCCCAAAGATATGTAAATGGCTCTAGTTGGGCTTCCTTCTTTTATAGACTTCATAGAGAGTTTTCCCTACCAGAGGTCTGATTTTGAAACATCAGCCCAAAAAATATTTGAGAAACTCCTTTCCCGTTCATCATTGCACATGCCATATTGGTGAGCACATCATTTTTCCTTCCAATTACACCATTTTGCCTTAGAGTTCTTAGGCCAAAAAGTTATGATCTATCTCGTGCTTATCACAGAAATCATCAAACTTATTTTTCTCAAACTCTCCACCATGATCTATCCTAATAGAAGCAATAAAAACACCTTTCTAATTTCAAGCCTTTGTAGTAAAAATAATAAATGCCTCATTTTCTGAGGATAGGAACAAAGTCCAAGGAAATTTAGAATAGTCATCAATTATAACTAAAGTGTACAAGTTTCCTCCAAAATGTTTTACTCTAGTTAGATGACAAAGCTCAAATTTTATATATTTTATCCCACATTAATCTTGGATTTAAATGATATTTTGGGCTTAAATGGATGTTTTACACATTATTGGATTAGTTGATTGATTTTAGGATTTTTCACAAAAATTGGCATTTTGGATTGAAAATATGAATATTTTGTGATTTCTTATTTTTGGCTTGAAATTAATATTTCCTATTTCTTTGTAGTCAATTCTCATATTTTTTGGAAGTTGATTTTTAGAAAGTTTTTCAACTCCTTGCCTTATTTTTTGTACATATCTAATCTTTAATTTTGATATAGATCATATTATACTTGAATATAATCTATATTAATAAATGCACTTAAATTTTTGTAGGTCAAGGAAGAGCAAAAGAGAAAATCCAATGGTGCAAAATTATTTCTTGGAGTTCAACCACAATCCAATAGCTAAATTTAAATGGGCTTAATTCGTATACCTAAAAGCCCATTCTTGCTCTTATAAAAAGAAGCATTCTCTCATAAGACAAGAGTAGCCACCTCCCTCTTCTCTCCACTCATCAAATTTCATTTGATTTATTCTCACTTATCACTCATCTTTCATTATTCCATAATTTCACACCATCCATGGGAGCTTAAGCTTGTTTGGGAGACAATATGGGAGGAGCATGGAGGAGGCTTGTCTGGGGCTAGTATTTGAAGACCACAAGGGAATGATATTCCATTTATCTTTTTAATTCAAGGACTTAAAATTAATTAGTTTTAAATAATTTTGAGTTGTATTTTTGTGTTCATTTTTATTCTTGGATTGGATTGATATATAGATTATATTTGTGTTGAGATGCTTGCTGAAATTTATGTTTATGAACCTTTGCGTTTTTAATTGAATTTATAATTGATTTTTCATTATGGATTTAATTATCAATATGGTTTGAATTGTAAATTTGGGTTCTTTTGCCTCTTGATTGTTTAATTGAATTGGTAAATTATCTAATTGTTTGATTGGATAATTCTATGCATAATTTTCAAAATTAATTTGAATTATTTGCCATTGGTTTTAGTGAGTTAATTAACCGGCCTTATACTATTATGAGTTCTCTAATAGTTTAAGGCAAAATTGAGGGTTCCTTTTCTTTCAAGTAAATAATTAAACTTATTAATTCTACTCTCTTGTCACTTTCCTTTAGTCTAATTAATCAATTTAGGTCATGAAAGTTAACTCCATGCAATCCTAAATTGTTCCCTCTACCATACCTGAAGAGAAACCTCTCACTTTTACTTGTTAATTTTTTTTGCTTTCTAGTTATTTTCTTTACTTATCATTTTAATTTTTCTTCTAAAAAAATCTCTCCCAAAAATTGCTTTTGTATTCATTTAGTTTAATTTAATTTTTATATAGATTTTAGAGCATTTGCATATTGCACTTAAAGTTAGTATTTTGCATTTTAGTTTAGGTCTATTTTATTGCATTTTTCATCACCCAAATTTTTACCTAAAGAAACCTATAACTTGCTCCTTGGAAGTAATGACCTAGGTTGATCATAAACTACAAATTAATTGGGACCCAGTTTAATTGAGTACTTTAACAATAGAGGCATCATCAATTTTGGCATCGTTATCAAAATTAATTAGGACCTAAAACCCTACATGTTTCGGCCAAAGCTGATTATAGGGGAAGGAGTTGGATTTTGATAATTTTGACTTTGGAAATGAATTCTACATGCACAATTATGTGGAAATAGTATGTGGAATTAATTTTATAAAGATTAAAATAAAGCGCAAAAGTTAAGGCTAAACTATGTTCAAGAAAGAGTTAAGGATAGAACGTGTTTTGATGTCATGGCTCTACTAAGCATATGGCATTATGTGTTGATGCATTTAAGACTATGAGACATCAAGGAAGAGGAATAGCAAAGGTTGAACAAGTAACCTCAAGGTTGGTAGTAAAAAGGAGCCACAAGGGACAAGAGGAAACTTAAAACTACAAAATAATGAACTTACCCTTATTGTATGCTTGATATATATATTTGTGTGTTGATGTTGATTGATGATGATTTAGATTATGAAAGATTGAATGTTGCTTTATTTCTTGTATATTCCATGGCCATGTGTGAATGAAATATTGAGCATTAGAGTATGTCATTTTATAAGCATAAACCAGGCATGTCATCCACTAAGCATTAGTATTGCATACACATGGATAATTGTTTGCTACTAAAATTCTCCCAAATCTCACCCTCCCTTAACTAACCTAATAGGTGTTAATGAGCAAGGAAGCATATGTATGAAGTGGAAGTAAGGAAAAAGAGAAAAAAGAATTGTGGAAAATGTATTGTAGTACATTATGTAAGTTGTATGTCAATTTATGATATGATATGCCAATAATGTTGTGTGATGTTAAATGATAATAATGGCATGCAAGATTAAATATGATGATGCATGGGAATGAATTACATTGTTGGCATGATTATGAGATAAGAAATAAATGAATATAATTATTAATACAAGTAAGTGGGAAAAGTTATTCCTGAATAAGCCACGAATTTGTGGCAAAATGAAAGTAAGGCAAATGATTGAATCTGCTCAAGAAATTTGACAGGCTTAAAGTAAACACCTTGAGCTTTAAAACAAGTGGTAGAACACTTAAAATGAATTTGTGTGCTAAGAGTTAAGACTGCTTAAAGTTAGGTAAAGAAACTGAAAAGTACAGTTTTTACCAAATAAACAGTAAATTTTATGCAATTAACTGTTCGAATTGAGTAATGAAATGAACCATGGAGTATTTTTCTCCTGTAGAGAATTGAAAGAGTTTCAAATAACCACCTCTACATAATTTTTCTATGATTAGTTATGAATTTTCAAAGTTAGACCAAAAATCTAGAATTTTCCAGTGAATAACAACCCCAAAAACAAATTTCTGTTATGAAATTAAACAACAATGAAAGTAGATTGGAGAAGAGAAGTAGACAATAAAATGAGAGAATGATATTGTATTCCTTCACTTGCTTCACTTTCATCACAATACAATAGCATGCCTTATTTATAGGCACAGTCTTACACATAAGTTATATTTGTACTTAAATGATAGATAGTGGACAATAAACCACATGAATATGAGTGGAGGGAGTTACAAGATTAAAGGCATAGTGGAAAGGTAATGGAGTAGAGGAAGATTAATGCCTAGTGGAACTAGTAGGAGTTGATGATGAAGTTGAGAGGAAGAGGAAGAGGAAGAAGAAGAGATGGACATCCACATGTTATAATATTCATAATAATTTCAAAATTTAATATTACAGGCTTATTTTGTAAACTACTTGAGCAATAATGCTTCCAGACACATACTAAAAGAAGTTTAAAGAAGGATGTTTCATAACTAAGTTCAACCCACAGTTAGTATTTAACATAAAATGTGCTTGACAAGTTTTTTCGTTAGCCAATAAGAACACGAAACAAGGCTGGAAGGGACAGCGAAAGGACAGATGAAATCAAAGTGGAGGAATGGAATTGGCTATAGAATATTTTTCTAAATATTATGCAAAATATTAAAAATGCATCAAATTCATAATTTCGAATAGTAATGCTAAAGTCTAAGGGTTGGTTTGGCATCGCTTCTTTTAACATTTTATGAGATATAAATTCTTATTCAGGGAATATTTAGTTAGCTCACACTAGACATTTAATTTCTAATAACCCCACAAAATTTTAAAATTTCATTGCATCCCTTGGATGAAATTAAATTCTACATAAAAAGATAATAATACTCTTGCTATTTCTTAAAAAAAAAAAATCAACCATCACTAGAGCTCTAGTGGCTGATCAGCATCTAGCACCAATGGCCAAATCTATTGACATCTTGGCACATTAGAAGGATTGTGGAACCAATCCATTTAATCATACAATGCAAATAAAAATATATGTAACAAAACAAATGCCCTAACTTTTGGGGTGACCGACATGGAGTATGAAAGATCTCACATTCCTAAGCCTCTAAACATATATAGACAATTGCTTAACAAATCTTTTTAAGGTAATCATAAACAAAAGTATCTCATTGGACAAAACATTCATATACCTACACATGTTGTAATCCAAAATATAAAGCCATTTGTAGAAATTTTTGGCACAGTCTCCACTGTAAATTAGACTTCCCAAAAATTTTAGAATAGCCTACAAGTTTCAAACAATATCTAGACCTCTATTTCCTGGTACCAATATATATATCTACATTCCAAAATAACCAAAAGACTAGGACCTAACCATAGATTATGTGGAGCATCTAATTATAAAAATAAAGACATAAATGTACTTTTACATTTACATTGGCTAACTTTTGTGTTTACATTGGCTAACAGTTACTCAAAATAAATTCACAAGTTATGGATCTTCATGAAGGCCCTTTACTACTCAGTTGGGGGTATAGGGTTAGCGGTGCTGTCTGAAGTCAACAAAGAATCTACTGGTAAATAACATCCTGTCACACCTCTCTTAATAACCCATTATACATCAATTGGAGCCAATATAATGTGTTTCGCAGCGTTTTCTGATGAAAAAAATTAAAGTTCAGAATTTACTGTTCATCCTGTCCGTACACTGTTCATCCGAAAATGGGCCAACTTTGAAAATTCATAACTAAATCTAAAAAAAATCAAAACGAAGTGGTTCCAATTTTCACATGAAGCTGACTAAGATTTCTGTGGAGGAAAAATAATCATTAGGTCCAATTCCATCCAAAATAATTTCAGGAAATTCGTCAAAATGTACTGTTCATTTGGTAAATTTTCAAATTTTCAGTATTTTTACCCAACTTTGGAAGGGCATAACTTAGCACACAATTCCAAATTTGATGAATTACCACTTGATTTAAAGCTAAAAATGAGATATATTAGACTGCCAAATTTCACGCCCAGATTCTCACAATTGCTCATTATTTTATGTGCCACAAAATTTGGCACTTTTTTAGGGAATTCTATCCCCTAATACCCCTTTCTCTTTTTCCACATCCATCCCATAATGTACCATGCATAACTTTAACATTAGGGCATGAGAATAAAGTATAATACACATCATAACATCATCCATAACTAGATACCATCATTACATAAAGTTCAATGATACCTTACACAACAAACATAACAACATTAATTACATATTGCTCCACTATCCCAATACCAATTCCTTGCCTTGATCCATGCTTAGTCCATTTCCTAATTAGTGCATAGAATGACATAGGAGGAATGAGATTTCAAAGAAATCCCAGTAGCATATGAATTATAATTATCATGTAAATCAATACAAGTTCAATTGTGACATGTTCATGCAATCCAAACCACTCCCAACTCATAAGAATTCATGTCAAATACCATGCAAGGAGAGGAACATCATATCATCCACATTGACATATCACAAAGCATTTGGCCAAAGCAACAAGGTCAATCAACAATCAAGATCACCACAAAGTTCCTCCAAATCCAAGCAACAACAAATCACAACAAACAAGCAAGATAAACAATCAAATTATAATTCAAAGCTACCTTTGCAAAGCTTGTCCACTTAATTCCTCCAAGGAGCAATGCTTCTCCTTAATTCCTCCTCTTAATGCCTATTAAACCAAGGA
>NW_021633114.1:0-37028 GCF_004799145.2 Neltuma alba | reverse complement strand
CTAACAGTGCAGAGCTTTACCACTTCTCTTTAGCCTCTCTCATTGCCTGCTGAGTGGGGAGTTGTATGAAGGGCCATTCTGCATCACTCCTGACTTATTTTTGTTCATAGAATGTTCTGGGACATTTGTCGAGAAAACAGATGAACAATGCACTACCTATTAAAAATTTTGAAGGCACAGAAAGATCTTATTTAACGAGTTTACATATCAATCCTGCTCCTATGAGATTTGAGAATCAGACCACTGGAGCAATTCGATTTCAGGATTCAATTCTCATGCTACCAAAAATTGATGCTCATGGTTAGTATATGGACCGCAAAAATAGTTAATAGTAAATCAAGACTGATCCCACAAAAAGACTCAATTAATCAGTTGTTAGGCATTAGATTTCCACTTTTCTTTAAAGTGAGCAAAACGCAACTGAATTTAAAATGAGTAAAATGAACTTAAAATAGAACGAACAAAAAGATTTTATCAAAATACCGAATGCAAATGTGTGCGCGTATGGATATAAAGAGTCCACTTGAGAGTTTCAAAACGTGTTTGCGTCTCGCAGCTCCTTAGGTTGGCTACTACTGTTTTATAAGTTCCGTTTAGTATGAAATATTGAAAATAGATAATGATCATAATTGAAAGTGAAAGATTTTATTAAAAGAGTATTTAGCATGAGTAACTGTTGATACTTAGAATTAGACAAATCTATATATATAAGATTGGAAAATACCATGAGAGGAGGTGGTATTCTTCAATCCTATATACATAAGATTGTTTAATCCCACAAAATAAGAAATCACTCATGATAAACATTTTTTGGGTACATAGTTTTAATCTCAATCCTAATCTTTACTCCTCATTTTTAAATGTTAATGCTTCGTATCAAACGAGACTAAAAGGCATTTGATTACTTCAAAAATACTTCTAAAAAAAATGCTTGAGAGTCCCCCAGTATTACTTTAGAATTTTCAAATATTGCAAAATTACATAAATGCTCTTCACTTTTTTTTAAAAAAAAAAGGCCACATCAACACCCTTAGCTAGTTCTAACCACCGAAGCTCTGGTGCTGGTGGCTTGCAGCTGGAGTCACTGGAACTGCAATGACCGGTCACCGAAATTTTGATGACTACTTTTTTTTTATATGAATTGACTATTTTTTTAGCTATTGACTATATTTATTTTTAGAATTCCAATGACTACTTTGCTTTAATTATTAACCATTCTAGTATTGTGATTGACTATTTTTATTTTTAAAAATTTAATAACTACTCTTGTTTAGCTATTGACTATTCTAGTTTTGCTTTTGATTACTATTGTTTCAGAAATTAAAAAAATATATTAAGTGTTGTTGGAGATCTAGTGACTATTTTTTATTTAGTTATTTACTACTTTTGTGTAATCAATAGTTATATAAAAGTAATCATTATAACTTTAAAAACTAAAGTAGTCAATAATTAAATTAAAAGTAGTCAATAACTACATGAAAGTAATCACTACGAATAAAGATAATGTTGTCATTTTATAATATTTCAAAATTTCAAAATGGTACAAGGAGTCTGATTTAAGATTTTAAAATTCATTAACCCTAATTTATCTTTTAACATTTTTTAGAGTATTTTAGTGTCTTTTTTCCCAAAAATAATAACAGTAAAATAAAATAAGAAAAAGGTAAAATTATGATTTTATTTCTCATGTACCCATAACACAAGATCTCAACTCTCCAACTATCACTCAAAATGAGCTAAAAATGGAGCGTTATCAAGTCGCCATAGGATATCTGGCTCTTGTTGGAGGTTTTGTGAGAAGGAATGTAAGATGCGGAACCGATCTCCATATCTTCAAGTAGCGTGTCATTAAAGTCAGCACGGCCACGGGTTTCCATGAAAAAATCTGAGAAGGATCGGATATTTGTAAAGACGTAGCACAAGATTGCTGCAAGTGGGGCCAGTTTGAAGTTGATCTTCATCAGCAGCACCAAGAAACTCCCAAACAAGAAATTGAAGATACCCACTTCGAATCCAAGCTGAAGCTGTCTTGACAAGCTGAGCGACATCAACCCAAATGCCCCAAACGAACAGAGGTTTAGGATTCTGCCACGCGCGTTGTTCTCCTTTTGGCTAACTCGGTCTTGCCAGATGGAACAGAGGGAGGTGAGCATCAAAACCAGGAAAGCCACATGTGCTTTCACCAGAACTGGCCTTGAAAATCTCCTGCATTTCTCGATAAGTAGCATCAAGATGGTTAGGATCAAACTAGCGACACCGTAGACGACGCCTTTGAGCAGGTTCCACCTCCCAGACAAGTCATAGAAAGAGGGACTCAAGGCAAAACAGGTGAATGCAGCTATGCTCGACACAAAGCCCAGAATTCTCCAGAACATTGGATGAATGAGGATGAGTTTTGAGATTTTAATTATTATTTGCATTTTGAGATCCAGAGGATTAGGCGCAAGTTGACGAAGGATATTGGAAGGCAATTTAAGGAGGAGAAGAATGTTTACACGAGAAAAAGCCAAAAGGAAAGAGCCAGGATGAGGAGTTCATCACAGTTTCTTGGAAAGAGGCTTTCCGTGTGGGGTACTAGGTAGCTACGTTCATGAGTTTGAAAATCCCTTAATTTACATCCCCCCCCCGCCCAAAAAAAAAAAAAACAATTTGATTCATTTTTGTTTACCATACCTACCCCAAGTTAAAGCAAAAGGGTCTTACTTCACGCGCAGTTCACGGGCCCACACACGCTTTAATTATTTAAATTTTAGTTTAAAATATTCAAATTTACTTTTGAAAGTTAATCGATAAATTGAATTCTGTATTGCTAGTAAAATAAAACTTAATTGATTAATTTAAAAATATTAAAAAATTAATTAAATTAGTTATTTATAGTAATAGATTTTTTTTAAAAAAACTCTTATTAATCATATATGTTTGAATTATTTGTTAATAATAACTCCTTAACATATATGTAACTATTGTAAGAATTACTTAAAGACAAAATAAATAAATATTAAAAATAAAATAAATTAAAATCTTATATTTAAAACTAAATTGAAAATAAAGTAACGGAAGTAATATTTTGAAGTCGTTCTATACATAATTGCATCATCAATATGAACACCCAACCCAATACATCTACGTCAAAACAAGAAGTCAGTTGCATCTTAAGGACAAATCTTCAATAACCAAATATATATTTTTTCTAAATATAAATAAAAAAAGATAAATAAAAATGTATAGAAAAATGTAATGTGAGAGAGTGTGAAAAATAAGAAAGAATAAATAATGAAAAGTAAAATTAAAAAATGCATTAAATTTCAAAATAAACTTAAATTAAAACTTATAAAATAGAACATACTCTTAAAGTTTATAAATAGGACACTACTGAAGTTTATAAATAGGACTAGGGAGCAGCAAATAATTAGAAAGATAATATGTTAATAATAGAAGTTGCATGTATAAATTTGAAAGTATTAAGAAGTTCATTATCAAATGAAAAAAAAACTCACGTGATATTTATATTTAAAAATCACCAAACTTGAGGGTGATTTGACCTGAAAAACAAAAGAAAAGATTATTATTTGTCAAATTTTCAATGACAAATAATAATATAGCTAAAGTTACAGAACAATGATGGGAAAAAAAAAACTGTAACTAATTTTTCTTTTCTATATTTTTCCTGATACAGCCTTATCCTGGACGTTGGTGCAGGATGAAATAAATACAAATAAACAAATTGCAATGTCCATGTTGGGCATCAATCCTTTAAAGACATAAGGCCTGTTTGAAACACTTTATAAGTAGCTTTTCAATAGTGATTTATAGAATACGAGACAAATATATAAGAGAAATTTTGTCTCGACTTACGTGAAACGTGTTTATAAAGAAATTCTACCGCTATCTCAAATAGGCATATAGTTTCCAGTGTAAGTCTCAAGCAATCTGTTTGAATCCAAACTTCTGAAACACTAGTCTTATCCTTTGATATGGAATATGCGATGCCCTCCTTGAGTTGCTCTCATCTTGCAATCCTTGTTATTTTTATTAATACTTTTCTTTACAGAAGACCCAGTTGAGAGCATAGGGTCCATGTAAGAAAAAAGTTGGTAACATACAGAGTTCATGTATCAAGAAGCCTAAAAGTACCGAGCTTTTCTCCGATACTTCTCCTTAGAGTCTTTCTCCTTCTTCTTCTCTGTTTTTTCTTTTCCAAATCTGAACTATTATGCTGTTGTTGAACTGCTTCCACAGACACATTTGAAGTTTAGAGTCTTGCTATGGGTGATACAGAATTCGAATTATGACTTCATTATCTCAGAAAGAAGCATCAAACCTGGAATTGCCTGCATTTAAAAGAGAGGGAAAAAAAAACTAATGAATCGGTCACCTATAGTTATAGACAAATACAAGATTTGGAAATAAGTATTTACTTAAAGAAGGAAGCTTTCCAGATTTGAAAGAACAGCAGCACAAGCTGCGGATTGCTCGGCGTCCTTTTTGTTTTTGGCTGGATCACCTGCATGGCGCTTACCATTGAAAATGAAAGACGATAAATACCCGGCATCCCCTTCCTGTTGAACCGTGTCGTATGGAGGAATTACAAGGTTCATCTTCTTTGCATAGTGATTTAAGATAGACTTGAAAGAAGTTGGTCTCTGGAATATGATCACAAGGAGAAGTAGTAACCTTAGGCTTCATGATATTAAATGCAAAACCAGAGACTATTACTAACCAATAATCTGAAATTAATGCAAAGGACTGAATTCAATAATGCTGCCAAACTAAATTAGCAGAAACAACCTTAAGAATGCATAGCACAGCTTAGTTTCTACGCAATGTGGTGTGGACTACGATGTCATGGCAATATATAAATGATAAAATCATGAAACGACAATCCCATGCTAACAAACCTCGAGAATCAGAGAAAGGCCTTCATCTTTGACCCCTTCTGTTATGTGCTTTAAAGCAAGTCTTGCTACATCTTGCTCAGCAGCCTTTAGTTTGGGAAAAAGATTTTCCGAAATATAGCTCTTTCCATCAATCGACACTGCTGACCTAAATTGTGGGCGATGGGCCAGTCCAACATTCACAGCTTGATAAGTGGGAAGTGGAATGTGGCGTCTTTCAGCATGCTCTTTTAACCGATTTTTGTGCATACAATGTTCTGAAACACCTGTTTAAAATAATAAACAATTCAGTAGTTATAGAATATTTGAAGGCACAAAAAGTCAAAAAGATCTTATCTAACTAGGTTCAGACCACTCCTGTTCTCTGGGCAATTCAATCATAGTACGTACTATTTACCTATTACTATCAAATAGATAAGAGGGGCAAAAAAAAAAAAATAACAGAGTCACTTGTCAAGGAACTATAGGAAGGAAAAAGAAAAGCTGTGAGGATTGAATTCAATTTTATTCATTCTTTGCAAATCAATGCCATGGTTACCACTCTCTATATCTTCAGGTACTGGGTCACTAGTGTGGACTCGCCCACGCATTTTCTTGAAAAGATCTGAGAAGGACTGGATATGTATAAACACGTAACAACAAAATGCTGCAAGTGGGATAAATTTGAAGTTCATCTTCATTAGCAGCACCAAGAAACTCCCAAATAAGAAGTTGGAGATACCCACTTCGAAACCAAGCTGAAGCTGTCTTGAGAAGCTCAGTGTCATGAACGCAAATGCCCCAAAGGAACACATGTTCAGGATTTTCCCACGGGATCCCGTTTCCTCGTTCTCCTTTTGGCTAACTTGGTCTTGCCAGATGGAACAGAGAGACGTGAGCATCAAAACCAGAAAACCCACCTGTGCTTTGACCAGAACTGATCTTGTAAATCTCTCGCATTTCTTGATAAATAGCATCATGGTGGTTAGGCCCAAACTAATGACGCTATAGATGGCGCTTTTGAACAGATTCCACCTGCCAAACGAGTCATAGAAAGAGGGGCTCTGGGCAAAGCATGTAAATGCAACTATGCTTGACACAAAGCCCAGAATTCTCCAGAACATCGGATGAATGAGGATGCGTTTTGAGATTTTAATAAGCATTGCAGTTTTGAAATCGAGAGCATTAGGTACAAGTTCGTGAAGAATATTGGAAGGCAAATTAGGAGAAGACTGTTAACACAAGAAAAAGGGAAAGCGCGAGGATGGAGAGTTAACAGTTTCGTGGAAAAAAATTAAGGGAAAATTTCACGTAAGGTCCACAATCTGAACTTAATAAACAAAAAGTCTCAAAAGATCCTGAAATTTCAAATCAGTCTTTTTATCCCATAATGAAATTAATATGATATGCCTTTTTACAGAAATGCCTTTGGTTGAAAGAAAGAATAAAGGAGACAAAAGAAGAAGCATGAGTGCTTGAAATGCAACTCAACATACTCTCTGCCATTTCTCCAACTTGATGCGATGGTGAATAATGTGGTGGCTTATGATTCTCATTCTGCAATCATTTAAGGTAGTATGAATTAGAGTGTTGTATGAAGTCTGAAATAGCACCAATGTGGGAACTCCAGTGGCGACTTGGTTGAGCCTTGCCACCAATAGGAAATTGTGCTGTGCTTGAGGAAAATTCTGAACTTGGGTTTTAAAAGCTCTTTCTTCTCCATCTAAACTGCTGAAGAGTTGTAGCTTGTGATGGGTAGACAGTGTGGGGATATGGGTGTGGAAGCCTGGAAGGCATGAGTTACATTACAATGGGTATATTAGCCAGTTTCTATAGTCTGAACAAATCGGTAAAGATGGCGGATATTGATGGCATTAAACTTACTTGCTCAGAATTCAAGTTGTGAAAATACTAATTTTATGTTGTGAATATGCTAATTGTAGTTGTAAATTGATAGTTTATTTAAGCTTTGCTAAGTAATTGAAATTCACATAATAATGAAGTGCTGAGACACATGGCATATGGGTAGCACTAGCTGTTGAAAAAGTTATCTGGTTTGCAGTTTGATGATATTAAAACGATTTATCCATAATGTGTTGTGGAAATGCTAATCTGGTGTTGTAAATTTACAAATTGTTTCAATTTTGCTAAGCAATTGACATTTATATAATTATGAATCGCAAATACGCATGGTATCTGACTAACAGTTATGAAAAGCAACAACTTTGCATTTTTCGTGTAGGAAAAATATGCAAATACTTTATATAGGAAAATGATATACGAAGACAAGATTATAATTGAAAGATTGATAATAAAAGAAATGACATATAAAGAATTAAGAAGTCTTGTGGCAACAAATATGTGATATGAAAGTGGCGGATTTGATATGAAGCACACACTCAGTTATGTTAGAGAGGCACTATTATATATTGAAGATGATACTGGAGTAGCACAACTAATAATTGAGTACAACAACCCTGAGGGCTTAGGTCAGCTGGCTAGGGCTGTCCTAGCTTAACCACGGGTCTCGAGTTCGAGCCGTGGGAACGTAACACCCTGAGGGGTCAGAGGGCGCCGACCGAAAGGTTCCTTGCAAGTCTTCGATCCAGATTAGTCTGGGACAGCTGTCACGGCTGAAAGACGCCTATTGCCCTGGGATACCGGATGGAGAAATCCAAAAAAATAATTGAGTACAACAATAGCAATCATTATGTATATGTTGGTGAGACAAGGAAAAAACTTCAAACAAGCATCATGATTGGATTGTGCATGGTACATGGATGTCCATGGACAATTTCAGCATCTATAGTGGATAAGAAAAATCCATTCCTACTTGTAAATTAAGTTGTAAATTTTCCTATGTAAAATTGTACATTATGCTGCTATTTTTGTTGTAAATTTTTATGCGCAAAATTGTTATTTTTCTAATTCTTTGTTGTTAAAATTTCTATTCTCATTTGTACCTGACTTGAATATTTGTAAATTGAATTACAAATTGTTATATGTAAAGTTGTTATGTTTTTAGTTCTTTATTGTTAAAATTTGTATCCCTACTTGTAATTTTCCTAAACACTTGTAAATTGAGTTGTAAATTTTATATCTAGAGTTGTTATTTTTTTTTATTGTAAATTTGTATATGTTGAATTATTATTTTTAATTATTTATTGTAAATTTTTATATGTAAAGTTGTTATTTTTCTATTCTTTATTGTTAAAATTTGTATCCTCAACTTATTTAAGTACTTATAAATTGAGTTATAAATTTTTATACGTAGAATTATTATTTTTCTCTTCCTTAATTCTAAAATTTGTATCCCCAGTTGTAACTTATCTAAGCACTTGTAAATTGATTTATAAATTTTTATATTTTGAGTTGTTATTTTGTTATTATTTGAACTAAGAATATGCAGACATGAAGAAACACGATGATTATGCCCTATAGGATCCCCTTTCTTCTTTGCAAATATTAAGGGCAACTTTAATTTAATTTCATTTAAACTTTAAAGACTCCATTGATATTTTAGAATGTTTTGGGCCTTACTTTCAATAAAGTCCCTTCCATGGGACTTAAGTGAAATTTCCCAAAAATTAAAGGTTTCTCCGCGTGGGGTCCTAATTCTTTCTTTATTATTCTTCTAGCATCTTTCTCCTTTATCCGCCTCTTTACCACGTTGAAATATGGTTCTTTCTTAACTCATTAGCTATATGTCACTTTGTTGGAGCCGCGTTCTTTGATCCTAACATCCTCAGCGTTGAAAAGAACTTTTCTTACCAGTTTTCGACAAATTAATGCATGCGGGGAAATACGGAGAGAAGCCAGAGACTATTTAATATTTCTGCTAATTGGACATTCAAAGTTCAAACTATATGTGTGTGTCTGACTCGAGGAGTTTACTTTCAATTAACATGTACAGAGATAATATAATATACATATATACTCCCTCCGGTCTTAAATATAAGACCTATTCTGTAGTGTAATTTACACTTCAGAATAGGTCTTAAATATTACACTACATAATAGGTTTTATATTTAAGATCAGAGGAGTATATGATTATTCTTTGGAACTCTAATGACAGTAATATGTAATGAAATGGGTTGGTAACACCACTACCTTTTGGTTTTGACAATAAAATTTTTAATGCTCAAATCTTATGAAAAATATCGGAAGGCAAATTAGGAGAAGGAGACTGTTAACAAAAGAAAAAGGGCAAGCGCGAGGATGATAAAGTTGACAATTTCGTGGGAAAAAATTAAAGGTTTTCTCCATGTGGGGTACTAATTCTCTCTTTATTATTCTTTTAGCATCTTTCTTCTTTATCTGCCTTTTTACTACGTTGAAATATGGTTCTTAACTAATTAATAACTATATGTTACTACCTCCGGTCCTAATTATAAGAGCCAGTTGACTAATTTGAGGAGATTAAGAAAGTAATTTGAGTTAGTTATTTGTCTTAAATAGATGTTGTCTTTTCTAAAATATCTTTGCCAATCAAGTGTATTAACTAGGACTATAATTATTAGAAGGACTATCTTAGAAAAAATTGAGTAAATATGAGAGACAAAGTAGATTTGGGTCTTATATTTAGGATCAAAATAAAAGTCAAACAAGATCTTATATTAAGGATCGGAGATAGTACTTTGTTAGAGCCGTGTTCTTTAATCCTTACATCCTCAGCCAAATAACGCACTTTTCTTACCAGTTTTCGACAAATTAATGCATGTAGGGAAATATGGAGAGAAGCAAGAGATCTGCTTAATATTTTTGCAAATTGGACCTTCAAAGTTCAAAATCAAACTAGATGTGTGTGTCTGACTCGAGGAGTTTACTTTCGATTCACATGTAGAGAAGTGATATAATATGTGTGTGTGTGTATGATTATTGTTTGGAGCCCTAATGGCAGTAATATGTAATAACGTGTTGGTAACATCACTATCTTTTGGTTTTGCCAACAAAATTTTTAATGCTCAAACCTTATGAAATGGGACTTGCAAAAGATATTTAATTCGTCAGCAAAGTTATCGATGCGTCAATCCTCTACAGAATATCTAAAACATTGACAAAATCACTGGCTTCATCTGAAACATCATAGGGGAGAGAGGGGCTCTCTTTCTCTCTCTCCCATCGTCTTCCAGCGCTGTAATGCCACCGAAGCAAACAAGTCATGAGAGCTATCATGAAAAGCCACGTGTCCCTTCACACTTCACTTCATAAGAACCCAACGCCCGCGATCTGCATCCTACACACGGTCAGAGACCGGAGGACAGAGTTGGCTTGTTTCTCCGGGAAATGGGTTCTGTGGTAAAAGCGATAGACGCCATTATCTTCTTCTTTTTGCTCTGGCATTTCCTCTTCTAGATGCTCCAAGCTGATGATGACTTTATAGTTGGCATTATGTAAGAAACAAGCCCCCCTTTTTTTGGGTAATAAGAGGATGATGGCTTTCAGTCTGAAAACATGCAGTCTAGAGAGGAAGAGACCGACGAAGAAGCCATGTGAGCAAAATACTTGAATCGAAACATGGTAATAGGAAGAAAGAATCGGCTCTCGCTCGTTCCACATCGGACCTTGCTTCCTGCAGCATCTTCGCCTAGAGGCCATCATCCTCTTCTTCCTCATGGAGAAATTAAATTCCTCCATAAATGAACAATCGGGAAAAATGGCTCGACAGAATTTTGCATAGTGGAAAGAGTGATCGATGCTATGTCGCATATTTGAACTCCGAGAACCAGAAAGAGTCAGTTTCGTGGGTATTGAAGAAAGTGGAGGGACTATTGAATCAGGACCTGGAAGCGACGTGTTAAAGAGAAAGAGCAGGTTGTTCTCATGGTATGTGTGCGTGAGAGCAGGGTGTGCTGCGCAAGGGAGGTACAGTACAGATTCAGTGTTTTTTTGATTTGACTTCAACACTGAAATTAGGAGTGCTCAGAATAAAAGTCATGCTTGCTTACTCTGTTTCTTTGAATCTCAGTGCCAAAGACGCCGGCAAGCTTGTGGGCCTGCAACTTTTTCTCCCCTTCGTCGGTCCTCCAGCCCGCCCTTCTTTTATTTACATTTTACAAAAAGAATGCAGGTGGACGAATGACAGGAACAATAAAATAAAATAAAAATAAAAAAGATAAAAAATTGAGACATAAGTGAATCAATGATTTAGGGATCAAATCACAACAAGTCATGATTAAGACGCTAAGATATAAGTAAGTTAAAGAGCTAAGAAAATAAAAAAAATAAATATTTTCTACCTATTTGTCAGACTAAGAATCAATATCACTTATTATATTTATAATCAAAATGGGCTGTACAAGCATGAAATAATTTGAAATGTGAAATTGTATTTATCAACAAGTCAAGGAGCACTGATTATAAGTGAGGGTACCAAATATAACTACCCACTCCCCACTCCATACCAACTTGACAACTCATATTATTTAAATTTTAAAATATACTTTTAATTATATTAGTCTATTAACTTTAAAAAATATGTTTTTAGTCATTTAATCATAAAACCGTTAAGAAAAATAACAATATTTATATCTTAAATATTGATAAAATATTATCAAATACTAGCATATTGAGTTTAATTTTCAAAACAATCATAATTATTACAAATAAATCATATTTTAAAATTGGTGATTTAAAGGTTAAAAAACTAAAATTATACTTTTAAAAGTTAAAAAACTAAGTGAAAATCTTATCTAAAGTTAACGGACTAAATAAATACTTTATCTTATTTTAAAATAATTAACTTCATATTCAAAACATAATCACTTTAAATTATCATATATAGCCTAAAGTAGCAGAAAATATATTGCATTAAAAAGTCATTTTACGTGAGAAAATATAACTTTATATCAGACTTAGGATTACAAAAATGATAAGTTAAAGTGGAAGTATTAACAATTGTTGTGCCGTATATTAACAACTTATGTCAACTTGCACAAGACATTTGTTATTAATAATTAAATTAACTATATTAACACTTGCCGTGACTATTAACAAGGACAATAAGGTATTTTTATATTTTCACTAAATTAAATCTCTTACACTCAGGTTCCGTTGAGATTTCTAATTACTATAATTTGCAACTCTTGCTGTATTTTTTTGTTGAGATCTTAATGTAATTTCCCTCTTTTCCAGTGAAAATTCGAGGTTTCCATTGTATCAAAAATGCCATGTTCGATACAGATGAGACATGTCAACAAATAGCCATATCATTTACCCTGTTTGTATGAAGTCTCGAGTTCAAGTGAAATATATGATGAGAGCAGCTAGTCACGTGCTCCCCTGTGAGTCAACTCGATTCGCCTACTTTTCTTATTTTTATTTTTTCCTCAAAATCATTGGAAAAGCACAACAACTTAATTCACTCATTTCTCTTATTTTTATTTTTTTCCCCTCAAAATCATTGGAAAAGGCCAACAACTCAATTCACCTACTCCTCTTATTTTTCTTTTCCCCTCAGAATCATTGGAAAAGACCAACGGAAATGGTTGAACATTAGGTGAGCACTCCTTTACGTAATTTCAAGCTATGGGCCACAGCACATTCTGCTTGTCATCGTGAAATCATATCCTAAGCATTAATTGTTACAATTATCAACTCTAAATATAAAAACTAATTAACTAATTTGAGTGGATTAAAAAAATTGATTAAGTTGGTTAATTATTATAAATAGATGTTGTCTTTACTAAAATATTCTTATTAATAAAGTATATTGGTTTGAACTACTATTACTATAAGAATTGTTTTGGGAAAAAAATAGATAAATATGAGAGACTAAGGGTGTGTTTGGATTAGCGGTGGATAAGTAACTTTTTTTTAATCTGACTTTTACAGAAGTCAGATTGGATAAAAATCAGATAAGGTAATGTGATTTATGTTTGGATTAGATTTTAAAAAAAAGTTAGTTTGAGAAGCTGAAACTTGTTTGGATGATAAGTATAAAAGTAAGTTTGGATATAAAATGACTTAAAAGGACATGAATTTTATTAAATAGTATATATCTAATATTAGATATATATATATATATATATAATGTGACTATTTTTTAAGAAGGAAAATAAAATTATTAAAAGTAAATAAATTTAATTTATTATTAGAAAAAAACTATATGTATAATGTGGCCATTTTAAAAAAAGTACTGAAAATAAAATTATCAAAAATAAGACAATTTAATTTATTGTTATAAAGGAATTATATATATAATGTGACAATTTTCCAACGGAGGAGTGTGTGTGTGTTGTGAACTTGTGATTTTGTTTTATTATTGAGGTGAGAAAATATTCATGCAGGGGTGAGGGTTAGGCGGGTAAAAAATTTTTAACACAACCATAAATTTTCTAATGGTTTCTTTCACCACCCACAACACCCCAAAATGCACCGAAAGTTTACTTCTCCCAAAAGCCCACAACAAAAAGATATCTTTTTTTACAAAAAAAAAATACTCCTCCGGTCCTTATTATAAGACCCTATTTGACTTTTTATTTGGTCCTAATTATAAGACACCAATCTATTTTGTCTCTTATATTTATGTATTTTTTTTCAAGATAATCCTTCTAATAATGATAGTTTTAGCCAATATACTTAATTAGCAAGGATATTTTAGGAATGACAACACTTATTTATTATAAATAACAAACTTAACTTACTTTCTTAATCTCCTCAAATAAGTCAATTGGGTCTTATAATTAGGACCGAAGGAGTATTAAGTAAATAAATGAAAAAATAGCATGGTTCTTCTTTTTTTTTTCCAATTTTACGTTAGTATTTACTTTTGTGATAATTTATGTTCAGTATTTACTAAAAAAATATTATCCTTAATTTATTGTTCCACTTTTACAACATGTGAATGTCAAAAAAAAAAAAACTGTTCATGTCCAGTATCATCATCTCTTCTCTTTCTTTTTCTTTTTTCTTTCCTGCACACCCCACCGTCCCTCACCCCCAACCGCTCATCACTCCAAAAGCCAAAAAAAGTAGCTTCTGCCCAATAGCTCATTAGACCCCATAAGCCCATCACAAAAAGAAGTCAATCCAAACAACTTCAAAATCCCAAAAGTAACTTTTACCGGTGGAGACGTACGTTTAGGCCATGAAACGCGATGTCAAACACAGCCTAAGTAAATTGAGGTCTTATATTTAGAATCAAAATAAAAATTAAATAAGTACTTATATTAAGGACAGGAAGTAGTATTTTTTATTTCAAAAATCATGTTTTCCCCATAATTCTCAAACATTATTAGATTAGAGCGGGATTCTCATTTCTCCTAAAGAGTTCGACTGATTAAGCATAGCCATAAACTAATAATGCGGCCACTGGAATAAACAGGAAGAGAGCAAATAAAACTACCATTTTTACGTTTTCACTCAAAAATTAGATGAGAAATATCCGCAAGTCGGACTTTAGAATTAGGTGTGAAATTCACTGTCAAGCAATAGGTAAAAAACATGAGTAAAGTACATGTTACTAACTTTGGTACTTGATACAAAAGTTAATTCACTAATTTGGACAAATTAAAAAAATAATAAAACTAGTTATATATAACAAATCATTAATTTAGATAGGTATGTAAGAGAAATTTTATCTTGATTTTTATAAAATATTTATAATAAGTATTCTAAACAATCACTTAGGGTCCAGTTTGGGTCGTGGAATAGAGAGTCTGAAGGTAACATGTGTTGGTAACACCACTGTTTGATTATACTTAATATTTCTGCAAATCCCATGTCTTGATCAGACATAGCATGGTTTGAAGGCAAAAAAATTAATGTTTAAATCTTATCAACTAAAATGGTTCTTGCAAAAGACACTTGACTCATGAACAAAGGGGTTCGTTCTTGAAGATAAATATTCCTTCAGTCTTTAATACAAGATTTAATTAGAAAGTTGATGTTGGTCCCATATAAAATATCTATTTCACATGTTTATCAATTTTTTTCACAATCAACCATATTGATATTATTCCTTTAACAATAATCAAATAGGAGAAAGGGAAAAGGACTTAAGAAAGATGTTTAGGATTTTTTTTAAAAAAATATCATATTAACTAAATCAACTAATATACTTAATCTACTCAAATTAGTTAATTAAATTTTATATCAAGTGCAGGAGGAGTAATTGTTTTCCTAAATAACTGTGCCTACGTGTATAAGGATGATAAACAAGTTTCCTTCCCTCAAAATAACATGCAAACAGAACTTCGTTCAAAATCAAAATCCATTGAATAAAGTTTAGCAACAAAATCTATTACATCGAAAATAATTGTCTTTAATCACAAAATACTTGTGTTTAGTAGTAAAAAAAATTAATTGCTTCATCTGAATATTTTCATTGATTCATAAGATTAGGGGAAAGAAAATCAAGTATTTATATTTATTTTTAATTTTGATTTAATAATTGTTCATGAGCATCGGATTACACATATGAGATGCTGTTGTACACCCAATAATCTGTCATGAGTTACCCTGTAGCTGGCAATGAAATAATGAAGCTTGACCCACGCAAGGCACATACTGATGAGTAGATTACTTTGTCAATTGGCCAATAAACCATAGACTGCATGCTGATTTTGGCACATAGCGGACAGATTCTAGAGTGGCAAAACTCTGAAGTTTATTTTGTTATTAAAAAGGGAAAATTTCATTTTAAAAAAAGTGAAAATTATTAAATTTTAAATCAGGATTATTTTATATATTTTAATTGACTTTGATTACACTTGATTCTCTCTTTCTGATTCCTACCACCCAAACGGTGGACCACTACTGAAGCAACAATAATGAGTCATTACAAACACCTATCCCCGTAGCTGTCCCGCTCAATGCGCATCTCTTCCTTATAAGAACCCCATTTTCTGACTCTTGAGAGCGGAGAATAGAGTTGGCTTGTTCACTTCTCTGGAAAATGGGTTCTCTAGTAAAAATTATAGACCCCATTCTCATGTTCTTCTGGGTGATATTGCTTATTGTGGTTCCTTTTCTGGATACTCAAATCTTCATACCTCTCAAGTACTACCCCAGCTTCCTCATCCAACTCAACGACTGGCTCGTCCGTGAAAGTGGCCACTATCTCATGATAGAGAAGCCCTATTTCTTCATGGGAATCGTCTTCCATGACTTCGCCTACCAAACGCCACTCGTTATTTGCAATTTTTATGGCTTGTTGACTTCCAAGCCCTGGCTCAGGACCACTCTCTTGATCTACGGCGGCTCTCTGACTGCTTCCTTGGTATGTATAATTAATTAATCACCTGATCTTTCAAAGATCTGTGTATATATGTGTGTGTGTGTTCTGTGATTTCATGTTTTGATGAACACTGCGTTTCAGGTTCCGACATTAACAGAAATGGTGGGTTCCGGAAAAGCACCTGCTCAGCTGCTCATGTCGTACGGCCCTTTCTATGCTCTGGGATTCTTGGCAACTCTCCGAGGTTTGCTTACCCCTCACGACCTTGGGAAGAGCCCTCAAATGTCCGCCAACGCCAAGAAGCATGCTTGAAGTCATTCTACTGTCCTTCTTCACGGTAGATTTGAAAATGATGAACGCTGTGATCTGAACCATAATTCGGAGACTGTCAACTATTTTATCTCAGGGCAGCTGTTTTATCGTAATTATGAACTTTTTATCATATTTTGTAATTGTATTTTAGAATGTTCTGCTTTAAATTCTTAAGGTTAGAGTGGAGATTATATCTAAACCCCATCTCATTTTGTAGGCTTTGAGAATTAAAATAAATTCACTGTTAAGTTTATCTCTTTTAGAGAGTATTCTTTCTTTGCTCTCTATCCCTCTTCCCCTTCTTTGTTCCCCTCTTTCTCTCTTCAACCTCCCCCTGCATCATAATCCCATCCGCTCCTCCTTCCTCCTCCTCGTGATTCTTGGCCGAGAGAGAGTTGGACCTCTTCATTGACTTATCAAAAGAAGCACATTTGTACCAATTTTCTTGTCTTGACTTGCTTTCTTGGAAGGTGCAAATTGATGCTTGCATTATCTTTGGAGGACCAAAATCCATCGTAAAAACACCCACCAATTACTAGTAGTTATTTAGTACTCCTTTTGGAAATGGTTGACCAACAGTGACACGCCTTTACGTAATTCCAAGCTACGGGAGGGGAGATGGGCCCCAACAGATTCTGCTTTTCGCCGTGAAATCGTATCTGAGGCATTATTATTCCCCACAAAAAATCCACGTTTTCCCCATAATATAACTCCCCAGCATGCTAATGGCAATAGATAAGAGAGGATTCTCATTACTCCTAGAGAATTCGGCTAATGATTAAGCAAACGAATTTTAGTCCGTATATTTTAAAAAACAAAATTAGATATTTTATCAAATTTAGAGACTAAACATTTTAAATGATTAACACTATAGAAACTCAGTTGCATCAAATCAAAATTCAGAAACTGAAATACAAATGGCTTAAAATTTAAGAATGAAGTTGCACTTAGTTAAAATGTTCATAATTAGTACTCTTCGGGTTCTTAACATAAAAACTAATTGTGAAATTAATATTGGTCCTATATATAAAAACAATTTTACATATTTATCAATTTTTTTTCTAAATTAACCCTAATCAAGTAGGAGAGGGAGGGATGAAATTAAAGAAGATGTTTATCGTCAGTTTGGTATGAGGGAAACGGAGGGGAAGGAAAGGAAGAAAAAATTTTAATGAGTTTGATTTAAAAAATTGAAGAAGTGAGGTTAAAAGTTTGTAATTAAATTCTCTTCTTCTTTTATCTTGTATATTCTTTTTATCAAAATTTCAGAATCCTACTTCTTTAATTTTTATAAATTGAGCTTATTAAAATTTTTCTTTCCCTTCAAGTCCCTCGTACCAAACATAGGGTTAGGGTGTTTTAGAAAAAAAAAATTATATTAACTAATCTAACTAATATTATTAATTTATTCAAATTAATTAATTACTTCTTGTATTAAAGACCAGAAAACTAATTAAATTTTAAGTATTATATATAACTGTAAGTATAAAATGCTAAGTATTAAAATTAAACAAAAGAAGAAATCAAATTCCCTGGTCAAAAAAAAAGAAGAAGCCAAATCAAAAATGTGATTTTTGGAGATATAAAATATATTTATGTTTTATAAATAAAAATTAGAAAAAAAATAAATACTAAGTAATGATAATAAGATTTAATGAAAAAACTTTTATGCTGACTTGTGTTTATATAAAAGATTTTTTTTATTATGAAGTTTTTCTCCTTTTAAAATTTCATCACCATCAGCTTTTTGAAGTTCGGTGGTTCACTCATCTCTTACCCATCCCTCTCCCTGGTGCAGCAAAACGCAAGGAGGTGACAAGAGATTTGAGTTTGGAGACGGTGCGTTTGAAGGTAGCAGAAAGGCAGTAGATAGGAAGGGTAGAGAGTAGAGAAGAGAAGCTGGATCCATTACTAATTTACTATAGCTTGCGAGAATGGCATAATATGCACACGTCTTCCCTCAAGAATTTGGTGAGAAATTTCTGCAAGTCAAACTGAGAATTAGATGTCAAATTCACTATCAAGCAATACATGAGGGACATGTGTAAAGAGACATGCAACTAGACCAGAAATTTGATTTCATCTTAAATACAAGGAGTCACCTCACTTCGTTTTTTAATTTTATAGTTTTTCTTAAAATATCTTAATTAATTCTATAGTTATACAATGCATATGATCAGAAAGATTATTCTTAAAAAATCAATATACATTTGTTATAAATAACTAACTCAATTTATTTTCTTGATATCCACAAATTAATTATCCAACTCAAATGTTAAGAATGCTACGGAGTGCTTAGGAGAACTATATGATTTGAGATGACTGAACTCCTCAATCTATTTGATCTCTAGATCTTTAACAGACAAAGTCTTGAAGAAAGCTGAGGGACAATGCCTATAATTGTGCGCAAGAGAAGCATTTGGAAAAATGATTATGTGGTAAAAGTTGATCACTCAATGACCAAGAATTAAAAACTGACAAGATAAAAAATTATAAAATATATTGAATATCCTATATTGATTTTTATGAAGTGTTCAGGAGTGCAAGAGGGAGGCAGAGATGAAGTAGTGAGAAAGAAGAAGACCATAGTGGGAAAACATATGAGGGTCAAATTCCATGCCTTACCCCTATAAGCGTTCATAAAGCCTGGTTGCCTGTCTAGACCCACACAAAAAATGCCTCCTGTCCTAAAAAATTGGCCCAAAAAAATGTTGGGCATATTTGGGCCAGACAAATTGTCGGACAAGGCCAGACATTTTATTTATATATTTTATTCACCTCCCTCATAAATCAAACGTACTGTTGCATCATTATTTAATGTTTACTATACTTGCTTTTATTTTCAAATGATTATAAGAATCAGACGTCTTATCATTTATTGAGATATGTATGGCCTTTTTTTTAATGCAAATATTATGGCGATTGGCAATTTGTATATTGGCATATGAGTAATTATATATCGTTTATTTTGAGCATGACTTAGATATAATGCCCATAGAAGGATAATTGAATTATTTTGAAATTTGTTTTGTTTCTTGTTTTTCTAAAATTGCTTTCTCTTTTTGGTTACAATTAAAAACTGAATAGGATACTTTAAAAATTTACTAAACCACAACAAAGAGATTTTTTTAAAAAATATAACTGATTCCATTCTCTTATGAGCATTTAAGAGTATTAAGAAATTTTAAAAACCAGAAAAGCAATTAAGTTTAATAAAATATACTAATAACGTTTTTCTTGTCATAGTCCACTCCTTTATGTAGTTTAATACTCCCTCCGTTCCTTATTATAAGAGACATTTGATGCTTATGACATGTTCCTATATATAAGAGACACTTAAAAGTTGTCTCTACTTTTTTGTGTTGATTTCCTATTTTACCCATATTTATTGTCTCCAACTCACACTCTCTTTGCCTCCCACTTCTCTTTCTTTTAATAATTTAATAGTTCTCTCTCATGCTCTCTCTCCTTATTAATAAGGATAGTTTTGGGAAAAAAATTATACTTTTTACACATTGATTGTTCTTAACTAATTTTAACTGTTTTTTTGATCAACGTAAATCGGTTATTCGTCTCTTATAATAAGGAACGGAGGGAGTAGTAAACTAATTAGAAATAACTAAATGCAGGCCAAGTTGCTATTTTAGTATAAAGTTACCTTAGATTATTTAGAGAAATATAAATAATTAGTTAATACTACCTATGATCTTAATTATAAAATCTTATTTGTAGTTTACAAACAAAGTCTTATAATTAAAATAAAAAATAGTAGTTAATTAATGTAGTATATTGATTTTTTTGGCACAAAAGCCCGTCCTATCTGGCCCAAACTCATTAGGACTTTTTATGGGTATGGCCAAACCTTGGGCTGGCTACCAGGCAAGGGTATTGTCCTACCCAATTCTGCTTATGTGAAGGCTTGCATGCGAATAATGGCTAAGTCCGCCGGGTTTCCAACTGCTGCACCCACACCTCCAGCCAACAAACCGAATGCGATCTTCCCGGAAAGCGACATGTTGCCGCCGGCTTTTTGATCGGACCACTTATGCTTGAGGTAATCGTAGAGTCCCATTCGGGTGGTGGAGTAGAGACTCTGGCGGAGGACAGTGGCGGAGGCTCCGTTGTAAAGAGCGGCAACACCTTCTTGTTTGATGATGCGAACGCCGACGGTAATAGGACCAACACGAGCCGGAGGTGGCGCGACACTGACTAATAGATGACTTTGTCAATTGGCTACTAAACTATAGACTGCATGCTAATTTTGGCACATGGTGGACAGATTCAAGAGTGGCAAGACTCTGAAGTTTATTTTGTTATTAAAAAAGGAAAATTTTATTTAAAAAAATGTGAAAATTATTAAATTTTAAATCAGGATTATTTTATATATTTTAATTGATTTTAACTACACTTCGTTTTCTCTCTCTGATCCCTACCATCCAAACGGTGGGCCACTACTGAAGCAACAATAACGAGTCATAACAAACACCTATCCCCATGCCTGTCCCACTCCCTTTGCATCCTTTCCTCATAAGAGCCCCATTTTCTGAATCTTGAGACTGGAGAATAGAGTTGGCTTGTTCAATTCTCTGGAAAATGGGTTCTCTGGTAAAAGTTATAGACCCCATCCTCATGTTCTTCTGGGTGACATTGATTCTGGGAGTTCCTGCTCTGGATACTCAAGTCTTCATACCTCGCGAGTACTACCCCCGCTTCCTCGTCCAACTCAACGACTGGTTCCTCCGCTATTCTGGCCACTATCTCATGATAGAGAAGCCATATTTCTTCGTCGGAATCGTCTTCCATGAAATCGCCTACCAAATGCCACTCGTTATTGGCAATTTTTACGGCTTGTTGACTTCCAAGCCCTGGCTCAGGACCACTCTCTTGATCTACGGCGGCTCTATGACTGCTTCCATGGTATGTATAATTAATTAATCACCTGATCTTTCAAAGATCTGTACATATATATGTGTGTTCTGTGATTTCATGTTTTGATGAACACTGCGTTTCAGGTTCCTACATTAACAGAAATGGTGGGTTCCGGAAGAGCATCTGCTAAGCTACTCGTGATATACGGCCCTTACTATGCTGTAGGATTATTGGCAACTCTCCGAGGTTTGCTTACCCCTCACGACCTTGGGAAGAGCCCTCAAATGTCCGCCAACGCCAAGAAGCATGCTTGAAGTCATTCTATTGTCCTTCTTGATGGTAGATTTGGAAATGATGAATGTAAAACAAGAGGGCCCAATTATCTGAATAATACCATGTATTATTGACACTGCTTAACTCATCCGTTTTACAAGCCCAATATATATAGGCACGGGAACTCAACTAAGAATCTAACAAAATTACAAGAAAGCCCAAGATTCTAACTACCCAATTAAATCACAACAATGAATATGTTTAACACCCCCCCTCAAGTTAGGAACTCTATATTCACAGGTTCCTAACTTGCTCAAAATATATTCATGTTGTGGTCCTCCAAGAGCTTTTGTCAGGATATCTGCCAGTTGTTCTTCAGATCTAACATGCCTGAATATTATCATTCCAGCTAAGAGCTTCTCCCTTACAAAATGGCAATCTATCTCTATATGTTTGGTCCTCTCATGAAAAACAGGGTTTGAGGCTATATGAATGGCAGATTGGCTGTCACAATGTACTTTTACAGGTTCAACGCCATGAACTTGTAATTCTTTTATTAGTCCTACAAGCCATGTGATCTCCGCTGCTGCCATTCTTAGAGCCCTGTACTCTGCCTCTGCTGAAGATATAGAAACGGTACTCTGTTTCTTACATTTCCAGCAAACAAGAGAACCTCCAAACTTGATCAGAAATCCAGTCACAGACCTCCTCGAATCTGTGCAGCTCCCATGATCTGAATCGCAAAAGCATTCCAGGTCAAAAGAGCCATGGGATGAGAGATGTATCCCACGTCCTGGACTATCCTTAATATATTTGACTAGCCGCAATGCTGCCTTCAAGTGAGACTCCTTGGGTTCTTGTATAAATTGGCTTAATACCTGCACAGTAAAGGAGATATCAGGTCTGGTCAAGGTCAAATACAAGAGCTTACCAACAAGTCTTCTATAGACTCCAAAGTCTTCAATATAATGATCATCTCTTGTCTCTTGTGCTGTGAGTTTTAAATTTTGTTCCATAGGTGTTGTAACAGCTTGTCCCTCATCCAAACCTGTTTGATCAACAATCTCACTGGCATACTTTCTCTGACTGAGAATTATACCATGTTCATATCTCAAAACCTCTAGACCAAGAAAATACTTTAGGGGTCCTAAATCCTTGATTTTAAACTTTTTGTGCAGAAAAGATTTTACTTCATTTATAATCAGAACATTACTACCAGTAATCATCAAGTCATCAACATATGCAAGCAGAAAAACAATACCAGTTTTAAATTTCTTTTGAAATAAAGCATAATCATACTTGCTTTGCTGGAAACCCCCTTTGATTAAAGATTGAGTTAATTTTTCATTCCATTGGCGTGAGGCCTATTTTAAACCATATAGAGATTTTTGAAGTTTACAGACTTTGAGCTGATCAGATTTCTGCTCAAAACCTTGAGGTACAGTCATATAGACTTCCTCATGTAAATCTCCCTGCAGAAAAGCATTATCCACATCCATTTGATGTAAAGACCAATCATTCAAAGCAGCTAATTTAAGAACAGTTCTAATAGTGACTATTTTAACAATTGGGGAAAAAGTCTCATAAAAATCAACCCCCTCCTTTTGACTATACCCTTTAGCAACAAGCCTAGCTTTAAACTTATCTATCTTTCCATCAGCCTTATATTTCACTTTGTACACCCATTTACACCCTATTGGTTTCTTTCCTTTAGGTAAAGTCACTATCTCCCAAGTTTTATTTGCTTCCAAGGCCTTCATCTCATTCTGCATGGCTGTGACCCATCTAGGGTCTTTGGAAGCTTGCATATAATTATCTTGTTCTATTTCCCTATCTATGGCAGAAAGAAAACACTTATAGGAATCAGTTAAATCATCACAAGTGATACAGGAAAGCAAAGATTCATTATTTTGATTGCAACGAGGCAGAATATCACATTCATAATCTTTAGTCCAGTTTGGTGGTTGTCTATTTCTGAGAGGCCTACTGGATTGATTAGAAGAGGATTGATTAGGATTAATTTGTCCTAAATGTTGACTCTGTAACTCCCTAACAGTTTCCTGTGTGTCTGTGTATCTATTATGTTCAACCTCATCCTGCATTATATTAAAGGGCTGTTGATCATGATGATCAATCAAGAAGGGGTCAATTCTGACTTTATTGGCTCCCCTTTGGCTAATGTTATTAGCATCTTTAAAAGGAAATTTGTTTTCCAGAAAAGTAGCATCCCTTGTAACAATCAAATTCTGATTTTTAATACTATATAGGAGATATCCCTTTTGAGTAGTAGGATATCCTAGAAAAACATAAGGCTCGGCTCTAGGTTGTAGCTTGTCTTTGGAATTTAAATTCACAGCATAGGTAAGGCAGCCAAAAATTCTTAGATGCTTAATGGAAGGTGGTCTTTGATGCAGTAGTTCATAAGGTGTAACATAGCCCAAGGATCTAGAGGGTAAACGATTTATCAGGTAAGCAGTAGTTCTAACCCCTTCCCCCCAAAATTTTGCAGGAATATGTGATTGAAACATGATACTCCTAGTAACATTCAAAATGTGCCTATGCTTCCTTTCAACAATACCATTTTGTTGGGGGGTAAAAGGACAGGATTTTTGGTGTACAATTCCTTTAGAGGCAAAGAATTCACTCATTTCATTGTTAACAAATTCTCTTCCATTATCAGTTCTAACAGATTTAACTTTGACAGAAAACTGATTTTCAGAATAAGTAATGAATGTCTTGAGAAATTTCGCAGCTTCAGATTTATAATGCATTAGGAAAACCCAAGTGCCTCTAGAATAGTCATCTACTATACTCAAAAAATATCTGTGCCCTTGATGTGTAGGTGTTCTGTAGGGACCCCACACATCAATATGCAGTAATTGAAAGCAGAAAGAAGACTTAAAAGTACTGGAAACAAAAGGCAACCGAGGTTGCTTGGCTTGAATGCATATCTCACATTTATTACTATCAGAAGTACAATCAGTAACTTTCATGTCATTTAAATGTTTCATGACATCCATAGGTGCATGTCCAAGTCTAAGATGCCAAAGAGAAAAATTTACAGCATGTAAAGAATCATTTTTGTTGACAGTATTCATGAATTCAGAAGTAGTTTCTCTCTTAAGCAAGTAAAGGTTCCTTGAAAGTCTACCAATCCCTTTGATCATCCCATTGAACATGTCCTGCAAGACACAAATATTAGGGAAGAAGGAAGCCACATATAAACTATCTAAAGTGATCTTAGCGATAGAAATCAGGTTATAACAAAATTCTTTTGCATATAAAACATCTTTCAAAAAAATATTCTTGGTAATTCTAACTTGTCCAATATGAGTGATCCTAATTCGTTCACCACTTGGAACCTTAACCCATTTAGGTGGTCCAACGTAAAGAGCATATTTATCTAAGAAGGAAAGACTACAAACTATATGGCAACTAGCCCCAGAATCCAGAATCCATTCAGAGTCCAAGTTTACAGCCAAACCTGGAGTAGTAGCCTGAATGCTTACTGCATTCTCACTTGGATCTGAATCACGCTTGAGCAACTCCAGAATTTGCTTATATTGCTCTGGTGTAAACAGTGAACTTTGAGACACTTCATTATGGCTGGACGACTTCACAGAATCATTTACAGCTGGGTTGGCTTGGTCTTCTTGATCCTTTCTTCCCCTGCCCGATCCAAACCCAGGTGGAAAACCAACGAGCTGATAACAGGTTTCCCTTTTATGGCCTTTCCTATGGCAGTGGGTACATTCGTCTTGGGTTCTTCCTCTCCCACGGCCTCGTCCACGACCTCTGCCTCCTCTGGTGGTGTTAGTAACCAGAACAGAACCTTCTGATAGAGTATTGGGTTGTCCAAATGAAATATGCCTCTGTGTTTCTTCTTGGACGACCATGGAATACGCCTGATTTGGAGATGGGAGAGGTTTCATTAAGAGTATTTGACTTCGAACTTGATGGAATACCTCATTGAGTCCCATAAGAAACTGGAACAGCCGTTGCTCTTGGACGCTCTTGGCATACTTTTTAGAGGATTGGCAGGAACAAGTAGGAATTGGGACCAATGATGAATGCTCATCCCATAATTCCTTCAACTTTGTGTAATATACAGATACGGCCATAGTCCCTTGTACAAGTGAGTTGATTGACCGATAGAGAGTAAAAATTTTTGCACCATCGATTACGTCAAATCTCTCCTTGAGATCGAGCCAGACTAAATGTGCATTTGAAGAAAAAACCAGTCCACTAGCTATTTGAGCGTCGACCGAATTGATGACCCAGGATAACACTACAGCATTACACCGGTCCCATTGCTCTTGAAGATGAGTTTCTTGTTCTTCACGAAGACAGGTTCCTTGAATGAAACCCACCTTGTTTTTGGCCAGAAGAGATAATCGCATAGCCCGACTCCATATTGAGTAGTTTTCAGATCCTCGAAGGACTTGAGAAACAAGTGTGTGCGCTTGTGTGTCAGCCGGGTGCAAATATAGAGGGTGTTGAAAATCAAGAGCTTGCGTCTTCTGTTCATCTGACTCAGGCATGGCGAATTGACTTGGTCGTGGGAAGGAACAGAACAAAGAACGGACGAAGGTGGAGGAGAAAAGAAAATTGAGGACTAATGATCAAACTAACCAGGGAGCAAGAAAACCTTTCTTGACAATTATTGTTGATCGTTCGTTCAAAAAAAAATAACAATGCGATGACCGATTTGTACCGTGAACGAAGGAAACAAAGAAAGCTTCGACTCGGTGATTCGCCGGAAATAGAGACTCAGAGCGACGAGCCACGCGAGGAGCAAACAGAACTGACCAAATCGCAATTTTCTGTGGTGCGATCTGGTAAAATGGGACGAAGAACTTGAATCCCTAGTTCTGGTGAGCAGAAGGACGAAGAAGGGGATCCGGTTGTTGAACTTGGATCAGAGGGGACCTCAACATGAACAAAACCCGATCTTCATCTCGGATCAAAGAGGACCCAATACCCGAACTACCTGGTATTTACAACGGCTGGCTCTGATGCCATGTAAAACAAGAGGGCCCAATTATCTGAATAATACCATGTATTATTGACACTGCTTAACTCATCCGTTTTACAAGCCCAATATATATAGGCATGGGAACTCAACTAAGAATCTAACAAAATTACAAGAAAGCCCAAGATTCTAACTACCCAATTAAATCACAACAATGAATATGTTTAACAATGAACGCTGTGATCTGAACCATAATTCGGAGACTGTCAACTATTTTATCTCAGGGCAGCTGTTTTATCGTAATTATGAACTTTTTATCATATTTTGTAATTGTATTTTAGAATGTTCTGCTTTTTTTCCGGGCCACCTGGAATGTTCGTCTTTTAGTTCTTAAGATTAGAGTTGAGATTATATCTCAACCCCATCTCATTTTGTGGGCTTTAAGAATTAAAATAAATTAACTGTTAAGTTTATCTCTTTTAGAGAGTATTCTTTCTATGCTCTCCATCCCTCTTCCCCTTCTTCGTTTCCCTCCTTCTCTCTTGATCCTCCTCCTGCATCGTAATCCCATCCGCTCCTCCTTCCTCCTTCTCGTGATTCTTGGCCGAGAGAGAGTTGGACCTCTTCATTGACTTATCAAAAGAAGCAAATTTGTACCAATTTGCTTGTTTTGACTCGCTTTCTTGTATTTCAATTTGTGATGTAAAACATCTTTGAAGGTGCAAATTGATGCTTGCATTGTCTGTGGAGGACCAAAATCTATCGTAAGAACACTCACCAATTACTAGTAGTTATTTAGTACAAACGTCCGCAGATAGATTTGTGGCTTCACTGGTTTCATCTCCTGGAAGCTTGTTTGAGGTTGCTTCCTTCTTCTTCTTCTTTTTGTTGGGTTGAAAATTTGAGGTTTCCATTTTTTCAGAAATGCCATGCTCCAAACAGCTGAGGCATATGATGAAGGCTGCTAGGCACGTGCTTCCCTATGGGTGAACTTAACTCAGTTTTTTTTTTTTTTGGACCTGAGTGTGAACTTAACTCAGTTACTTCTCTTATTTTTCTTTTTCTCAAAATCATTGAAGCCCAACGGAAATGGTTGACCAACAGGTTAACAGTCCTTTACATAATTCCAAGCTATGGGAGGGGAGATGGGCCCCAACAGATCCTGCCTTCCGCCGTGAAATCATATCCGAAGCATTATTCCTCACAAAAATCCATGTTTTCCCCCACAATGCAATTCCCCAGCGTAGTAATAGTAATAGATAGGCGAGGATTCTCATTACTCCGAGAGAATTCGGCTAATAATTAAGCAAACTAATTTCATTTCGTATATTTTAAAAGATAAAATTATATATTTTATCAAATTTAGAGACTAAAAATTTTAAATGGTTAAGACTGTAGAAACTGAATTGCATCAAATCAAAATTCAGCTGAAATAATACAACTGGCTTAAAATTTAAGAATGAAGTTGTACTCAGTTAAAATATTCATAATTAATACTTCTTCGGTCCTTAATATAAGAGCTAATTGGAGAGTTAATATTAATCTTATGTATAAAATCTATTTTACATGTTTATTAATTTTTTTTAAAATTAACCCTATTGAAAATTTTCAAATAATAATCAGGTAAGAGAGGGAGAGAAAAATTAAGAAAGATGTTTAGAATATTTTAGAAGAGACATATCATATTAACTAATTTAACTAACATCTTTAATTTATTTGAATTAATTAATTGGATCTTATATTGAAGATTGAAAGAGTAATAAAATGTTAATTATTATTATAGATAACTATAATCATAAAATGTTAAGTATAATTTCATAATTTATAGATAATTATAAAATGTTAAGCATTAAAATTAAAAAAAAGAAGAAATCAAATTCCCTGGTCAAAAAGAAGAAGAAACCAAATCGAGAATGTGATTTTTGGGTATATAAAATATTTTTATATTTTGTAAATAAAAATTAGTGAAAAAAATAAATACTGAGTAATGGTAACAAGATTTAATAAAAAAAATTGATGCTGACTTGTGCTTATATAAAAGATTTTTTTATTATCAAGTTTTCCTCTTTTGAAATTTCATCACTACCAACTTTTTGAGGTTCGGTGGCTCGCTCGTCTCTCACCCATCCGTCCCCTCGGCGCAACAAAACGCAAGGAGGTGACAACAAATTTGACATTGGAAACGGTGCGTTTCGCATAGAGGCAATAGATAGGAAGGGTAGAGGAGAGAAGAGAAGAGGAGAGAAGAGAAGGTGGATCCATAATTATAGAGCTTGCGAGAATGGCATAATACGCACATGTCTTCCCTCAAGAATTTGGTGAGAAATATCTGCCAGTCAAACTGAGAGTTGGATGTGAAGTTCACTGTCAAGCAATACGTAAAATTTTGATTTGATCTTAAATACAAAGTCTTATTTCACTTTCTTTTTTAATTTTTTAATTTATAATTTTTTCTTAAAATATCCTTATTAATTTCATATAATAAAAATACTTACAGTGCACATTATCAGAAAAATTATTCTGAAAAAAATTAATACACATTTATTATAAATAACTAACAAGATTTATTTTCTTAATATCTATAAATTAATCATCTAGTTTATCTATTAAGAATACTATGGGATACTTAAGAGAATTATATGATCTGTCTATTTAATCTCTAGATCTTTAACAAAGCTTTAAAGAAAGCTTAGGGACGATGTTTATAATTGTGCGCAAGAGAATCCTTCGGAAAAATGGTTCCGTGGTAAAAGTGGTAGGCGTCACTTTCTTCTCTCAGTGATTCAGAATTGAAAATTGACCCGATAGAAAATTATGAAATATATTGAATATCCCAGATTGATTTTTATGCAGTGTTCAGGACTGCAAGAGGGGGGCCGAGATGAAGCAGTGAGAAAGAAGAAGACGACAGTCGAAAAACATAAGAGGGTCAAATTCCATGCCCTACCCCTACTCAGGTCATGATTTTCTCTTTATATAATTAATTAAAATTATCATCCCTCAAGTCTTTCCTTCCAGCCCAAACTTCCTGGCCCATTCCTCGCAAGCTTTGGCCCATCTTCATATCACCACACAAATCCTTCTCCCTCCAACCCTCTACTTAATTCGTACTCATCCTTCTATGTATTAATAATTAAAGTTATACTCCTCCGGTCCTTAATATAAGACCCATTTGACTAATTTTATTAGATTAAAGAAATTAGGTAAGTTAGTTAATTATAAGAAATGTGACATGTTTTTCCTAAAACACCATGATCATTTTTCTTAATATCTTTCTCCCTCTTCTACTTGATTATGGTTTAGGGAATATCTATAGGGTAATTTAGAGAAAATTAAAAAAAATATGAGAAATGGGTCTTATATTTAGGACCAAAACCAACTCAATAATTAGATCCTATATTAAGGACCGGAGGAGTATTAATCTGATGGTATTAATAAGATCACTATCATATAACAATTAAAACTAATGGAATTATACTGTATTTAAACTGAATAATGCTTGAAAAGACTAATTTTTGTCAAAATTTCAATAATATATAGTAAGATGGCAAAGATTAAGACAAAAATTAAGTGCTTAATACTTCTTTTAACCACTTTTAATCGAAGCTGTGGGGATCATCGTCCATCCCTTCACGGAAGTTCTGTCCCTCAGAAATCCTTCAGCAACTTGCGAACCTCTTCGAGCGTCACAAACAGCACCACGGTGAAGGGTCCCTGCCTTGAAATCGTCGGTATAAATCCTTTATAGAGAGCCATCGGACCCTCTGCTCGCACCGTCTTAACGGCGCAATCTATGGCGCCCGAGTACGGCGGCTTCCCACCTTCCTCCACTTTCATGTTCATCACTCTCGTCTTCAACACGTCCACCGGGTTTGTTGCCACCGCCGCCACGAAACCCGCCACAAAGCTCGCCGTCACGTGGGTCCCGAGCCCATCGCTCATCGCCCCCTTCTTAAGTATCTCCTCCTTGACCTGGTCGTACGACGCTAGTTGCGACGCCGTCACCAGCATAGCGCGATTCACCGTAAGCGACGAGCCTCTCCACAGGCTAGTAACTCCCTCTTGCTTCACGGTTCGTACAATGGCGTCCACCACGGACTTGTAGTTCCTCCGCTGAGCGGGCGGAAGACGGCCGTCGGCTTGCATGCGAACCATGGCTAAGTCCGCCGGGTTTCCAACTGCTGCCCCCACACCTCCAGCCAACAAACCGGCGACGATCTTCCTGGAAAGAGACATGTTGCCTCCGGCTTTCTGATCGGACCACTTATGCTTGAGGTAATCGTAGAGTCCCATTCGGGTGGTGGAGTAGAGACTCTGGCGGAGGACCGTGGCGGAGACGCCGTTGTAAAGAGCGGCAACACCTTCTTGTTTGATGATGCGAACGCCGACTGCAATAGGACCAATACGAGCCGGAGGTGGCCCGACGCTGCCGGAGGCGAGTGCGGGTCGGAGGTTGTGAACGGTCGGAGCGTGGGTTTCGCCCTGAAGCTGCATTCGGACCTTGATGAGGTCGAGAGGGTGGGTGGAGCATCCAGCGACGATGGAAGCGATGCCTCCCTCAACAAAACCTTTGATAGTCATATGGAATGAATTTTCTTGGGAACCAAACAGGAAGCAACGAGGGAGGGGGGGGGGAACTATATGGAGGGAGACTGTAGAGGAAGATACAGGAGGAGTGCCAGCTAGGGTTAATGTTAGGAAAGGAGAAGAAGGACAGAGGTGATGGATGGAGGAAGAGTGAGGAACGTTAGGCCATTGAGAAATAGTAGTACGAGAACAAGCAAGAGAAACCATAAGAGGACACAAACGCAACGAAGAAACGAATTGATTGGTATGAGCGACAGCGGAATGCAAATATAGCCAAAAACCAATTTATGGCAAAGAGATTGTGTGGGACCCTTGCATTCTCAGATATATTTACGAGATAAAAATGTTGAGTTTGGACAATTAATTTAGGACGCAATTCAAAGTCACTTTTGGAAGGAAGCAGGAGTGTGCGCGGTTACTGGACTGTGTTTCTCTCCATTTTTTTTTTTTTAAATTTTATTGGTTTTACCTAGAATATCTATACATGTATAAGTCTAGTTTACTATTATTGAGAGCATTTAATATTTTTTATTTTACTTTTTCTATATAAATAATGAGTTAATTTTCATCTAATATAGTCTTTTAACTTCACTCCCGGTAGTTCATTAATACATACGGAAGAATAGATAAGGTGATAGTGGACAAAAATGAGAGAAGACGAAACAGGTGGGATGAGACCCTGACTAAATGAATGCAACATTGTAATGAGAGGGAAAGGCAGAGACCAATAATGGAAGAAAAGAACAAAGACAGAGGGAAGAGGACGAAGGAGGTGGGGGTGAGTGGTTAAGAGGCGTGCGTGAACGGAGGGCATCGAATTCTTGGGGTCCTACTCTTAGCTTGCCCTTGTCCTCTGCAAGGACGTATGCCCCCTCCGCCTGCCCTCTGTTGCATCCTCCATGATGAAATTTATTTTTCCAAAAAAAAAAAAAGGGAAAAGAACCAGAAACGTCGCCTGAGAGATTCGAACTCTCGCGGGGAAACCCCATGTACTTAGCAGGCACACGCCTTAACCACTCGGCCAAAGCGACGTTATCTGCTTGTGGCGCGTCAATAATAATTGTTCACCAATGGCTGAAGCTGCACAATTCGTTCTTCCTGTGTTTCAGTAATTTTTCATGGAACCTTTCCTACCCCGAGCAGTAAATAATTTTGCTAGTATCGCTCGTACATCCCTCATTATTAAATGATTTTTGTTTTCACATAGGAAAACTAACCCACAAGAAGTTTTTGATATCGAGCAAATCACATATACCATTCTACATGATCTATCATTTTCTATGAAATATTCGTGCAACTACATGACAGAATTTTGCTCCTAGTTGCCGTCAACTTGACATAGAAAAAGAAGCCAAAATAATAACTTTTTTTTGGCTAAGCACAAGTATTTTTTTATTAGAAATAATACTGTTTAAGATATTGTTAAATACTAAATGTAGATATTTTTCTAAATACAGATTTAAACTTTGATTCACTACGTTATGAATGACTAACTTTTTTATTTAGATCTAACCCTCACATATTTAAATATCACTTCTTTCAACTCTCGCTAACTTGACCCTACATGCACTAGCTGTTTGTCCATTTGAACAATATTTTAAAGCAGGTCTCATATCGTTTGCACTAATATAATTTGCTCTAAAGCCAACGACCAAAGAATAAGATACAAGAAGTAAGAACCAGTCCAATCATTTTCAAAGAAAAGAAAATAAAAATTATAAAATAATGATTCAGTGGCGCAGATGTGTGTGTGTAAAGTTGCCAACGAGATTTTTTTTTTTGGGAAAATTACACTCAGGTCCCATGGAGCACAATTAATATCAACAAAGTCCCTGGAAATCGCAAAATGAATCTGAAATCCCTAGGGACCTGTGTGTAATTAATTCTAATTGTGAAATTACCTACTTACCCCTATTAATTTTATTGCAACAATTTATTTACAACCTCAACAGTGGCTGTTGACAACCCGAGAAGAAATGATTAACAACCCTTGACAGTGCTCATGACAACTCACTCTGTGAGATGATTGTTGACAACCCGAAAAGAAGTGATTGACAACCTCGACAGTGCTCCTGACAACTCACTCTGTGGGATGCCAGGGGCGTTGCTGAGGTTGTTAACCACCTTTTCTTGGGTTGTTAACAGCCACTATTGAGGTTGTAAATAGGTTCAAATTAATAAGGGTAAGTAGATAATTTCATAATTAGAATTAATTACACACAGGTCCCTAGGGACTTCAGAATTATTTCGCAATTTTCAGGGACTTTTTTGATATTAATTATGTTATGTGGGACCTGAGTGTAATTTTCCCTTTTTTTTTTGCAACCTGAAATTGCCAGTGAGAATTGAACCATGGTGACCAATTTTCTAGCTGTTACGTTATTATGATCAGTGCAGTACAGAAATTACAAATGCAATATGGAGGCGTTTGCCTTAATCTTCTTTTAGTTTTTTTGGTTTTTCCCCCCTCTATCGTTGTGGCTTGTAAACTTTGCTGTTCTGTCGGTTTTGGTTTGTTTGAATCTCTGTACATGGGTGTCTGCCTATAAGCTCTTTTTTTAACCAATAAATATATTTTTTTCCCGCCAAAATTATGACCCCAGATTCAGCCCAACGTTGGAGCTTGTCAAATGTTGTCGCGGATTCGAAGGCTATGGATCCAAAAAAATCATATCTTTTTTATCAGATTGGAGAAAAATTTGTTTTTTTCCCTATTGAGGGCATGAGTCACGACTCATAAGGACGTTTACACATGGGCACAAAATGACTTGTCCAAACGCACAGCACAATGCCTGTGCATTTCCCCGTCATAGTTGCAGTGCAAAAGATGTCCTTACAATTACCACGACAAGACAAACGACAAAGAGATTGGTCTCGCGCATATTCGCAATTCACCATGTCAGTCTCGCTCTAAAATCAATTTCAGAGCCAGACCCAATTTTTCTCACCACACTCTGCGCATCCCCGCCCTCCTTCTTCCTGTCTCCTCCACAATCCAGATGCCCCCACTCTTTCCTCACCTCTATTACTCCCACTTCCCTTCCCATTCCCCCTTTTGCTCCTCCTTTTCCCTACTTGCTCCTCCTTTTCCCTACTCCTCCTCCTTCGGCGCCCGCCACCGTTGCTTCATTGGTTTCTTCCCCTCCACTGCTGCCTCTGTCGTCGACGAATCTATGTATAGCAAGATTGCCATTTTCTGCATTTTATGTTCTGGCCTGATCCTGGGTGCTGGCTAAAAAGAGATGTTCATCCTTGAGCTTTTAGGGTTTCAGGGCCTACTGTATGTCTTCTTGTTGGTCACTTTTTTGGTGATTCGTCACATGTGGAGGAATGCTGAGGTTAGAAAAGAGGAGATCATAAGGCTCGTCGATATGGCGTCTCAAGAGGCCGCTATCGCAGAAATGGAGGCGTCAGTGGAGTCCAGTTTTGTTCCAGCTTCCCGCGAGTATCAATGTGCCGTCTGTTATTCCCCAACTACCATGCGCTGCTCCAAGTGCAAGGCTGTTCGCTACTGGTTCGTTCTCTTTCCTAGAGTCTTTCGCACTTTCAATTTTGAACTTCAGTAATGCTTGAACATGTGTCTCCGTGTGGCCATTTGCAGTACTTTATTTTTGTGGGAACTTCTCTGTTCCGTTAATAGGTTGTCTTAAGCTTAAGAGGATTTGTTACAGATTTTAAGTGGAAGGGACGGATGGGAATTTCTCTAGTTACTAATTAAGAAAGGATATGGGCGGAGTTGGATCTTGTTTTTGTGGAGCAATGGTAATTTACATGGATCATCTTCTCCATGTGTTGCCAGTGTTGCTATAAGACGAGGTATTGTTCTAAAGGAACACCTTGTTATCGTTCCCTGACGCACATGTTTAGACTTTGGTGTTCCGATTTCCCATAAATTTTCATATCGACCTATCAATATTGAATTGGCGTAATCAAGAACTGGGCTTGAGAGTTCTATTTGCTATTTGTCTGCTTGATGCAAGATGCCTTGATTCTCCTTGCAGTTTGCTCTTTTTGACTGGTTGGTCCTGTGTCCTTATTTGTACTGAGAACTCTAATGGCGGGGAAATTAAAGAATGAATTAAGGAGCATGTTCCTTAAGTTTTGAGCTATCAAGCTTACCCTTTCCTTGTGTCCAGAGTTATGGATATTTTGAGGGTAAAAAAAAAAAAATTTGGAATGTTTTGTTTGCAATTTGCGTGCAAGTCAATTTGGGCCAGCCTTCTTACCTTTTTGTACCTTGTCGCAATGACTCGACAAAGTCACATTCCTCAACATCTCTAGTCTTCGCCTAAGCCTCTGGCGTTTATATTTACATGTCTGAAGCCATCATTTTGGACATATTATTTTATGATCGTAGTTTTTCTTCATTTTCACAAGCATGCTTTATTGTAGTTCTGGCAAGTGTCAAATTATTCACTGGAGACAAGGCCACAAGGATGAATGTTCCCCTCCAATTTTCCCTGTGCAACTCAGAGAGGAAAGTAATGCTAACAGGGTTGCAGTATCAGGTACACAGTCTGATGCTTATGGTAATGGCTTTGCTTGAAAATTGTATTATGTTTGTGAAGCATCATTTATGGTATGTAATGTAGTTAGACCTTCTGCTGACTCTGAAGGAACACATGCTGGTACTGCTCTTCTTCCAATAATTCATATTCCAGCTTTAGTCCATCTGTTGCTGAAAGCAAATCATCTGACATTGATTATCGTAGCAAATTGGCAAAACCTGTATGTCATAGTACAGCTGAGGCATCTTCTCATGCCATTGAGACAGTGCCGACCACCTCTTTTCCCATAGACGCTAGAAGTTCAGTGAATATTGAAAATAAACACTCTAGTGCAAGCAAAAAAAGTAAGACGGTTTCTAGTCATATTGCTGATGATACTGCTCCTAGATCAAAACTGCCAAAAACCAAGACCGACAAATCTCATGATGCAGCAGCAAATTTGGTTGGCCATGTACACAAACGAAAAGTTTCCACAGTTGAGAAATCAGAAACAGATACGTCTAAGAGCAGGCCCTTGCCTTCCATGAATTATTCAAGTTCAGAGGCTGTAGCTGCTAATGCAAAAGAAGAACCACATATATCCAAGCATAAAGAAGCAAGAAAATCACCATACAGTGTCCATGTGCTATCCTCAGCTACTAAAGGGGATTTGCTTCTGCATACCAAATCTCTAAGATCTGAAAATTATCGTGCCTTGCCAGCAAAAGGGGGAGGTATGCAAAGTCTGCAGCAAAATGTTCGTAATGGCTTGAAAACATCTGTGCAAAAAGTGGTCCAGCAGTTCAGAAGCTCCACAGATTCAGTGTCTAGCCTTATATCTGCTGAAAATGAGGTTGAGAATAAGTTTACCTGATATATGGACAACATAGCCTTTAAGTTGACAGTTTTGTGTTTGTCAGTTTTACGAGTTTTAACTTCCTATGTCTTGGCAGATGGGCTTTCCTTATGAACTCTTTACGGAACTCTACTGTCATGACAAGGTGGAGCTATACCCCTTTGGCCTTACAAACTGTGGGAACAGGTGTTTGTAGAGTTCTTCTGGGCTTTCCATTTTTGGTACATTGTGATGTTTACTGTCTCGTTTAGAAATAGAGTGAAAGGAAGGAGGTAAGGAGAGCGTTAGGAGTCTGATTCTACCCTGTTTTAAAGGTGTCATGTTCTTGTTTTCCTAAACGCCCTCTTGGAAGATATAGTCCTTGAAATATAAGATATGATGAGTATGATAGCTGGGGCAGAAGAATTTGTGCAAGTATGCCCCAAGGAAATTTGTGGTGACATATTTTTAAAATGTGGTATTTGTTGTGGCTAATTGTTTCGATTGTTATAAAAGGGTGATTCTCTCAGTGTTCTCTTACTGGTACTTAGTGTTTGCCACTATATTTTGTTTTTATGTGGTTAGAAGGGGGGGGGGGGTTAATCTAGTGTTAGTTTGCATATTGATTTTATCTCTTTT